>NC_134708.1:31053700-31278700 GCF_043290135.1 Rhipicephalus microplus | reverse complement strand
CTCTCTCTATATATATATATATATATATATATATATATATATATATATATATATATATATATATATCCACTTTTCTTTCTTCTTATTTACATTCCATTGGTTCTAATAACTTCCCCTATACATTCCTTGGCATTACTGTCTGTTAGATCTCATTATTATTGTGTCAAAACACGGAAAAACGAGCCCTTAGGTATACACTTCTTTCCCTTATATATATATATATATTGGATATGAGTATCTGGTGACCGCCTATCGAACGGGTACGTCAATTGCTGCTATGCTGTTGTACTTCTGAAATAATGCAGATTTTCAACTTCAAGCGCGATTATTTCAAAACATGCTTTTTTGGTACTTATGTTCCTTTTTCTCCGCAACCATAGTATCTAGAATCGTAGATTTTGGCCAGTGTTTGGATTACATAATAGAAAATATGCTATTTGGTTCTCTTCTGCAACACGACATCTAATATTTATTATCGAGTGATAATTAAGTACCTGAAGCAAAAACAAATTCAGTAAAAACAAGCGTTACAATTTTGGGTGCTAAATCTGCTTCAGTGAGAAGAGCGATTGCTCATGATCTCAACGATAGCAAAATAATTACTGCAGCTCCTATTTTTACGGAGAGAAAGGTACATAAATTTTGCCTAAAAAACATGACGGGTATAGGGCTTACCATGTTTCCTTAAAGGAGCCCTGAAACGCTTTTTCAAGTAACCAGAGTATCAATTCACTAAGAGAGCATATTGCCTCACGAATTCAGCGCCACAAAAATTTCAAGAATCCTTCCAGTGCGAGTGGAGTTTTGTCGCATGCTGCAATTGGATTCACTCTTCTCTCGTCCCAACGAAAGCGCTTGAATCTGGGCAGGGAGGGATGGCCGGGCCACAGAAAGACGTCTCGCGCGCCTCGTGACCTTGAGCACTTTACAAATGCGAAGCATTTCTTTGCGAACTTCGGCGACTTTGAGCGTATCTATCTATCTATCTATCTATCTATCTATCTATCTATCTATCTATCTATCTATCTATCTATCTATCTATCTATCTATCTATCTATCTATCTATCTATCTATCTATCTATCTATCTATCTATCTATCTATCTATCTATCTATCTATCTATCTATCTATCTATCTGTCTATCTATCTGTCTATCTATCTATCTATCTATCTATCTATCTATCTATCTATCTATCTATCTATCTATCTATCTATCTATCTATCTATCTATCTATCTATCTATCTATCTATCTATCTATCTAGCCGCCTACGACTTTTAGCTCTCCTGGCCGTTCCGATAATGGTATCGATACCAAACTTGGTATGGCATAACATGACTGTATGAAGAACATATCCGACTAGTGATGACATGAAAATCATGAAAAGTATGTCATGAATGTCATGATTTACATTTCATGGTCCTGCAGCTCTTGCGGTGGTTTCGTTCACATGGCATGTTGCAAAACTGGTATAGTATAACATGATTGCATGGCGAACACAAGCGACAGACCCTAACATGAAAATCATGACAAGCCTGTCATGTAAGAACATGACTATACATGCCACGCTCATAATGCGCTCGCGGGCATTTCGCTAGCGTCACATATACCGAATTTGGTATCACGGTACGTGAATGGATGATGAAGGTATCTGACCGGTGCAAACATAATAATCATGAGATACGTGTCATGCAACAACAAGATTACATGCCACGCGGCCGTTACATGACTGGCGGCCGTTTCGCTAGCTTCACTTATACCATATTTGGTATTACAAGATGTGAATGGATGACGAAGGTATGTGACTGGTGCAAACATGATAATCATGAGATGCGTGTCTTGTGAGAACATGACTACATGCCACAGTCAAGGCATCAATACATTTGCACGTGACGTGGTGTGCGTCCTCGCCGGCGTTCATTTCATCGCGTCACGCCGGCGTTGCGACGCCAGGCGCCGGTTTTGCCATATTCTCGCAGGCGGGCGCCGCACTGCGCTGTTTTGACGCATGCGCGTTTCAGCGCGTCCGGCATCCCTCCGTCACGAAAAGAGGAAGACGCAGTGTTGTCTGGGTAACGCATCGGGGCGAATTTTGTGCCGGCTGCTGTCGGGCCGCGCCGACTGACGCTGGTCACACCGGTCGCGCCTGGCGTCAAACTATACAGTGCTCGCGTTTTGCTAACATAGCGTCGCTGTGTCCAGCGTGCGCGCGCGTCAACACGACATTGGAGTATATTGGGCCTTTCATAATGCGCTCATGGCCGATATGCTAGCTCCACGTATACCAAATTTAGTGTTATGGATAACGATATATATGACTGGTGCAAACATGATAGTCCAGACACGTGTGTCAGGTATGAACATGGCAACATACCATGCTAATAGCGTGCTCGCGGCCGTTTCACTAGCTCCACATATACTAAATTTGGTATCACGTGACGTGAATAGATGACGAAGGTAAACGAATATCCAAACATAATAATCATGACACGGAAGTCATGTACGGCATCATTTGTCTCCACCTCGTAACGCTGTGCTGATTTTAAAGTGACATATCAACCTTTCTTATTCGTGCTTCGCATATCATCGATTCCCCCTGTACGTGAGATCTGCCATTTTTTTCTTTTTTTTTTTTGAATGCGCGGCTTTTATCAGTGTGATCGCGCGCGCACGCGTGGACAAGTAGCGGCCTTTCGTGGTGATATCTCTGTCATGAGCGAGCGCGCTATGTTCAAATCACCCGACGGCTGATGGATGAGGTTGCTACGTGTGATTCTGGGGTATATTGCGTGATTTGTCGAGAGAAGAGAAAGCGATTTTCAGCTAACGTTGATATGATTTATTGTGAATGGCGGGCTGCGTGCTGCGCTATAATATTTGGCTCGCTGTTGTCGAGAGCCCCTACTACCGATCGGCAGCGTTTTCTGACCATGCTCAAAGAGTGTTGCAGAGCACCTTTAGGAAAGACTCAGACGCGAAGCGCGCGATTGCGCGACAGAGAACTGCGAAGGTTAAGCAAGCGCAGTGGCGTCAGCATCTGCGCACACAAGCTTCCTCGGTGGACGGATTGCGCGGCTAGTAACGATGTGAGCGACATCTTTTCCCCCAAGGCACGTCAGTCAGGCATCTGGGGATGTGCTTTTGCAATGACGCAATACGGTGAGGGCGGAGTTCCTGGGAATTCAATCAACGTCGTATCTCCGGAGAAGCTGGAATTCTCCTGTGTCTTGGCTGTAGTAATAGGGGCAAATGATAGTGGGCGCGTTTTGTGGCATTTAAGGTCTATACTGAAAAGGTCGTGGAAGGGGCTTACGTAAAGGACCGGTATGAGCGTGGCATTATGCGTTATGAAGTAGCTTTTTCGAATATAACGCTGGCTGCACTTTCCATGATGGATGCCGAACAATGTCATGTACTGCACGAATATGTCTCTCCATCTCTCGCTTTATATATGTTCATAGCATTCATCATCTTTAAAGATATGAATGCCTATATATCACTGCCTAAAGGGCCGTCAAACCACACCGATTTCAAAGGCGAGACAGTATAGTTTCTTTCTCGTCTTCACTACCCTTCCCGCAAGCGCTAGCTCTTCCTCGCCACTTATTCTTCCTTAAATTTCGTAGATCGACAGTACTAAGCGTTGAACCGATTAGTATTTCATGCTTATCGACCACTTGGGGGCTATCTGCTCTTTCGCAGTCATAAATACAGACAACGAAGTGAAATCAGTTTATCGCGAGTGATTGTCGTGTACGATGCGAGGAGAACGGATGTACGAGTATACATGGCGAAGCAGGATAGGAGGCGATTCGCAACAGATATACACCGACCATTCTCGAGCTTGTTTCATCCTGACGTCGCGCGAACAAACTACTGGCGTAATGAGTTATATTCCGAAGACGGCAAACGCCGTAAGAGAATAATGCGCTCCTAATTTTTAAAAGTTGTCTAGCGGCGTTTTAATGTAAAAAGGCGTCGATATTCATTTCTCCAAAGGGGGCAGTGGGATTGGGGTGGGAGGGGGAGGGCTAGGGCAGAAAGGTCGCGTATGACGACATCGTCGTGATTTTTTTTTCTTCATTGTGCATTACATTACCTCGTTCACTCCTCGTGTCAACGCCGAAGACGCCGTATTGCCCTATTTATGCGTCTCGGATCCACAAGGCTTTCGCCGCAATAAACATCAGGACGAAATGCGAATCTGCCAAACCGAGGCCGCGCATCGAAGCAGAAACGCCCAATCAGGGTCAACGCGGCACGGGTCATTTGTACAGAGAAAACGAAACGAACCACCGCAGTGCCAGATAGGGAGGTGGGTGCGTGATAGAACGACGTGCAATCAGGGCGCGTGTCAAACCGATCAACGGCGTCGGCAGGGGAGCGGCCGGAGGCGGCTCGGACGCTATATAACGCTGTGACGGGCGAGGCCACATATATCCGTCCTCGTTCATTGCCGCCGTGCGAGACCCAGCCAGGGTCGGGGCCCGGAGCCCGTCGGCTCCGTTTCCGGTGGGGCGCGGCGGCGGTCCCCAGTCGATCCGGGTCGGGCCATCTGTATTAATTAGCGCCGGCCTCTATCGGCCTCGGAGGATCTCGCCGGAGATGGTGGCGCGACGTAAATGTATCTATTATACCCTGTCGTATATAGTGTATACAGCCCGCTGACTAATGGGCACTGCGCTGTTGAGCTTGAAGTTGCGGGTTTGGTCCCGCGGCAAAAGAACTATCCCACGATGAGGGCAAACACAATATCAGTCACTCGATCTTCAGGAAACGGGTGTTGTGACTTCTTTCTTGAAAATTTTGAATGCTACAGATCTCGCATGTGACTGGTGATAAGTGACAATTATGTTTGAAGTATATGGTGCAGCGAGATAGAGTACCGGTACATTACTGCATGTGGAATAGCACAGAGGGCCCCGCCACGGTGGTCTAGTCGCTAAGGTACTCGGCTGCTGACCCGCAGGTTGTGGCATCGAATCCCGGCTGTGGCGGCTGCATTTCCGATGAAGGCGGAAATGTTGTAGGCCCGTGTACTCAGATTTGGGTGCACGTTAAAGAACCCCAGGTGGTCGAAATTTCCGGAGCCCTCCACTACGGCGTCTCTCATAATCATATGGTGGTTTTGGGACGTTAAACCCCACAAATCATTCAATAGCACAGAGGCCACCGTCTTATGCAGGCGTACGTCGAGCTACGCGCGATTTTTATTTCAGGATCCTGCTCGTGCTTAGTTAAAAAAGCAAACAAAGGACATTAGCTACAATTAGCAAATAGGAAACCAGGCGGGGCAATTGCCTGCAAATTATGCAAGGCTAGATCCGCCGGCTACCTACAACATCCTTAACCTCAATGAAGGCAAATTCAAGAAGCATCACTGCGGTCTTGACTTCATTACACCTTTAAGGGTGTTTCGTTTAACAGCGGCTAATAAACGCCCCTACCTATGGGGCTATACAGAAACGTGCCTACATATGGCAGCCGTCCACCTCAGTGGTGCTGTGGGAGGATCTCGCCGGCTCACCCGAATGTTGCAAGTTAGAACCCGACCATTTGTATCAATTAGCGCGGGCTATCGGCCCCGGTGGATTCCTTCGGAGATGGCAGGGTGACTGCTTCGACGTATATATCCTCTGTTATAACCGTTGCGGTGTATGTGATTATGGCACTGCGCTGTCCAGCTTTCATGTTGCCTGTTTGATTCCGGCCGGGTTTTGATTATGGTTAGTAAATTCAACAAATGCCGCAACCATAGAGAGAGAGAGAGATAGAATGTTGTGTCTATAAACGCAGATACATTTCTCGGCGTACAAGTATTCCTTTACTTGCTGCCCTACAAGAGAGTAGGCAAATGGAACGAAAGGCCCCATGCTCCAGAAGAAGATCAAACAGAAAACATTTCGAAGACGCCTATGGTTTTAACACGAGATCAAATGAAGACAGTGTTAGTGTTGCGTCATAGTATAACGTGCATTAGCCAGCACTGACCGACATCAACATTTTTTTTTGGTCGTCTTTAACTGGAATTTAGCCAACAATAGCGAACATATGAGCCTGTGCTAGCCAGTGGGGGATATATGCGAGTGAATGCGGTAGTTGCGTCCGGCCGCAAGCAATCATCGTAAAAGGTCATGTGTAGGGGGTCGATGGGCTATTCGCGGTCTTGGGTAATCGCGATGTAATGCATACTTCGACGGACTGGACGCATCACAAAATGAAGCGCAAACGGAAATGTTCATATCAATAAGGTTTCTGTTACATATACACACGTCGGCAGCGCCGCTGATACAGAATGCAAGATAAAGAACGACACACCAAGCAGGCACACGGTAAAGCTCCACACAATTTTTTTATTTGCTTGAAATGATTTTTTTCAGCGCAGTCCGCTCTGGAATCATGGCCTTCCAATATAACGCCGCTTTATCTTTTCACATCGCGTTTCAGTCGCGTTGATAACACCACTGGGCTGGCTTTTCTCGTTGATGCATAGTTAGTGTAACTTCGTATCCCGAGACAGTCCGTGAGACACCGTCTCGGGCTCGCCTTTCGTTCCCTCAGTAAGACCATCTTCTGCGCAAATCCATGGCGTGTCCGTGAAAGGAGTCGCGCTTCTTGCCATCAGTCTATTGTCTTGTCCCTCGTACTGTTTATGTGCGTACGCTTGGTTCAGCGCTGCCCGATGCACTGTGACTCATCTCTCGGTTCACGTAATTTATCAATTAGCCGCGACGAAAGGTTTCGCTCGCGCGTCGTCCCACTCTTCCAGGAACCGAGTGCACCCCGCCCTGTAGCCGGCAACCTCGGCGGCGTGGGATGCAACGACCTCGGTCGGCCGGTTACGGGGTGTCGGTGACCACTCACAAGTACAGACCCATCGTTCCGAGGAAGCGGCGAAAGGAATGACCTCTCCGTGCTCGCATTTCACGGGTAAGTGGCGCCGATTCTGGGTCATCGGCAGTTTCGTCTTTCACGAGCACTCGCTTTCGTACTGATGGACACGAACCTCTTTTATAAGTCATTCAGTCGCGTAATATGAGTGGCGTGTCAGTGTCGCACAGTGCAATTTGTTGGCGCATGGCTATAGCGCCTTTGATGAGCGTGTTTTTGATGTGCCAGTTGTTTGAAGACGGCGGCGTTGACGTGGAGAGACTGGCGAGCTGTTTGCGTGTGTGGCGTTGCGTAGCGTATGCGACGTATGACTTATGTTTAAGTAAATTACCTTGCTTTTCTACAACGTCTCGTGCTTCAACGACTTCCGAAGGCAGCATGTTTCAAGCCTCTTAATATCAGGGTGAGGGCCTTAGACAGACAGAAAAACTTTATTAGCAAGTGTGTTGGGACCTTTGGGGTCCCTGGACCACCGCGCGGTCTGACGCCACGTCTACATGGCCATGCCTCTCGCCACGATGACATCGGCAGCCCGAGTCAGCGCAGAGAGCTGCGACGCCGGGCCCTCAGACGTGAGCAGGACCTCTCAGTCGTGCTTTTGAAGGAACCTAAATTGACCGTTGGATTTATTCGTTTGGCCATCAGACTGACCAGATTTATTCCTTTACAAACCAGGAGACGAGGACTTATGTACCGTCGCGTTGTAGTGGTACCAGTAATGTACCGAATACATTTATAAGATAATTATACAGTTCGTTCGTTCCCAATAGAAGCACAAATTTGATTGATGTGTGGGGTTTAACGTCCCAAAACCACCATATGATTATGAGAGACGCCGTAGTGGAGGGCTCCGGAAATTTCGACCACCTGGGGTTCTTTAACGTGCCCCCAAATCTGAGTACACGGGCCTACACCATTTCCGCCTTCATCGGAAATGCAGCCGCCGCAGCCGGGATTCGATTCCACGACCTGCGGGTCAGCAGCCGAGTACCTTAGCCACTAGACCAACGTGGCGGGGCTAGAAGCACAAATTTGAGCCTTCTCCCCTTTACCGTAACGTGGCACCATCAGAGGGGCCGTTTCTGTTTAACTTATATAATGCCGTTGTTATTAGTTAAGTTTTGTACAACGGGTGCCAGTAGTTCATGAACTATGATAAGCCGGAATTGACCGTCGGAACAGGTGTCCCGCTGAGGCAGCATCAGCGTCTCACGGCGCCAATCGGCACCTGATACCGTCATGGTAACGTCCCAGATCGCCGAAATATGTGACGTCACATCGCATGAGGGCGTCTTCAAACGACGTTGGTGATTTGTCAAAGGTGAGCCGACGACGTGACCAAGTGTTGTGCGAAACCTTGTGAGGCGCAGGAAGCCTGCTGTGCCTCTGGCCCTCTCTTGCTCTCCCTCGTCGCCTAGCCTCCATGTGTGCTTTGCGGTCATGGGAGAGAGAACCTATCATGTGGTGCCTCATGACGGACATCATAATTAAAAAAAAATGTTCAGTTGTTTATAGATCTGTGGGGCAGTGTCTTGCATTCCTCGTGTTGGCCGTGTCACGGAACCACCGCCGTCTGCTTCGGTGGCTGGTGTAATAAAGTTCTGCGGAAACGGCGTGACCTTCAACACGCCGCCTCAATAAATCATTTTCTCTTTGGGAAGACAATAACGCTGACGGCGCACGAAGTGCTTTTCCCTAAGACAAAGCAGTATGCGAAGAGCGCCGCAGTATGTCGCCACCAGCGTCCGGTAACTCCCTGCAGCGTATTGCGCTAACGCCGGAACACCAAACCCCAGCGGGACTGCGGCCTATTGTCTGAGCGGCCGTCCTATAATAGAGAACAGCGGTCTGGCTTCTTTCCGTCGCCGACTTTTGTTAGGCGCGATCCCGAGGGAGTTTCGTCC
This sequence comes from Rhipicephalus microplus, assembly GCF_043290135.1. Taxonomy (NCBI): domain Eukaryota; kingdom Metazoa; phylum Arthropoda; class Arachnida; order Ixodida; family Ixodidae; genus Rhipicephalus; species Rhipicephalus microplus. The sequence goes on along the minus strand of NC_134708.1, from coordinate 31,269,907 downwards.
CAGAGCTTCATGTTCTGACCCGTGTGCATATTCTCTGACATCGATGGAGAAGGAATAGAGAGAGAGTGAGATAGGAAAGGGGAGAGGTTCGGCTAGACATCCGTCACCGGCGTCTTATTTGTCGGTTGGTATGCGCACTTTTTTTTTAGGGGCGAAGTTTCTGAAGTCGTGGGTCTGTCCACGCATGTCTCTTGTGACCGGTTCGTAACCGCTTAGTTGTATGACTCACTCAGGTGATGGCGCTAGTGTGAGTGACAAACAGACGGACAGACAGACGGACGGACGCTTCGCCCCACTCATTATAATTCACTCCGTGGATGTGCTGTGATATTTTTGTGTGCTTTCGCCGCCCACTATCGCGCTACGGTTTGCCTTCTCGCTCGACCACCGCCGCGACTTCTCGCGATACTCGGGTTACCTGAGCAGACGCGGGCGAACACGAAGTGGGGGTGGTGCGTAAATTACGGACCGAGGTCGACGCATCGTGTGGGCGTGCGTTTCGGCTCGCGTGAAAAAAAAAAAAAAAAAACGACGACATACCGAGGAGATCGAGGGAGCCGGATCTGCTTCTGTGTCTCTCGTTGAGGGGGGAGGGGGAATCGAAATGCGTTGCCAAGTTCAAACCGCGTCTTCTCAGTGCGATCTGAACCGTATTGGTACTTAAGTGCGCAAAAAAGGCAAGATACTAGAGAAGGACTACACTGAACAGTTCTCGTGTATATACCTTGTCTGTTTTGCGTTTTTAATTTCCAACATGGATCAGTACAAGCTCGGCCAATACTTGTGCTTCTAGACGTGAACCATTGTTTTTTGAGGTGCAGTTAAAGCTCAAGTTTGGGCTAGCTGGTTTTAATTTCAATGCATTCTGCAAGCGCACATAGACTATAGAGGCCCCGGCTCTTAATTCTCGCAATTCAGATGAAGCCATGCGCTTTGCCGAGAATAAATAAAAAAAAATATGTGTTTTCTAAAGCTTTGAACAAGTAGGCCACCCGCTCCTTTCCCCACCCCTAAAAAAATTCTTGCTACGGTCCCGAGTCGTGACCAAACGGCAGGCTGTTAAGTGGAGCGAAGTGAAATACACAGCGCACATTAAGTTCGCATGTGGCTGGGGGCAGCTGCGCGCCATCCCCCCCCCCCCCCCTAGTCACCTAAAGGAGGGGGGTGCAAAGTACTGTAACGATAATTATTGGGGTTTAACGTCATGAATCCTGAGTGCTACTGCCTGGCAACGCCACTGCCCACGACCTATTAAAGAAACCGAGGCACGCCCATGATTGCGAGAAAAACCATGCTACACAATAAAACAAAAAATACTGAAGAATTCCCACGAAAACTAAACCCCCGAGACACCTGATACCGACTACTCGACAAGCTTGGTTTTTAACCTTGACGAGCACGTGTTCAAAGAAAGATGATCCTTTCGGTCGCAGTCAAGTGTCGGCGCCGGTAAAATCAAGGCACGCTGTTGAGCAATCGGACGCTCTTACAAAAAAAAAAAAAACAAAAAAACACAAAAGAACGTTACGCGCTGTCGGTGCATGCGTACTTGAACTTTTTACTCCTCTTATTACGAAAGAGTTGAGAACTCGACGAGTGTCAGGCCTGTGAAAGAGCAGTCCCACCTCCCGGGAAACAAGGAGCTCCTTCGCCTGAATCGTATGCAGATTGAACGGGTCGTGAGTCAGCGAGACACGCGGCCTTTGGGGTTCGAGGAAAGTATACCGAGATAGTCTGGGGCGTGGTAAAAAGTTAATCGAGAGCTACCGCGCTCCGAAATGCTTCGGGATCGAGCGCTCTGCAAATGAGCAAAAAAAAATCTCTTCAACGTTAGCCGCGCAGTCAGGTTTTCGACTCGTCGCTAAACGTGTGCGCGCCTGGAGTTTTCGTTTTTAACCTCGGCATTTAGCGACCTCACGAGTATCACGTTCGAGAGGTCACGTGACGAGAACTAAGGGTGCTTTCATTTGTCGAGAGTCGTTCAGCTGTGGAGCTTAAACTCTTTCGTTCGTGCACGCGTTTGTATGTATGTATGTATGTATGTATGTATGTATGTATGTATGTATGTATGTATGTATGTATGTATGTATGTATGTATGTATGTATGTATGTATGTATGTATGTATGTATGTATGTATGTATGTATGTATGTATGTATGTATGTATGTATGTATGTATGTATGTATGTATGTATGTATGTATGTATGTATGTATGTATGTATGTATGTATGTATGTGTGTGTGTGTGTGTGTGTGTGTGTGTGTGTGTGTGTGTGTGTGTGTGTGTGTGTGTGTGTGTGTGTGTGTGTGTGTGTGTGTGTGTGTGTGTGTGTGTGTGTGTGTGTGTGTGTGTGTGTGTGTGTGTATGTGTGTGTGTGTATGTGTGTGTGTGTATGTATGTATGTATGTATGTATGTATGTATGTATGTATGTATGTATGTATGTGACTGTTTATTAAACACATTTTTAATACTTGAATACTTCTGATTTATATTGAGCCCGCTAGAGTTCCCACATGCAAACAGTTCTCGTTTGCCTCGCATATCAAATAGAGTGCCGCGCGTGCATTATCTATAACAAAACCGTATCTACGCCATCTATACAAAGAACGCCGTTCCTGTCTGTAAGCGTTGCCTGTTTCTTCAGGGATTCGCAGTTTACATTTGTCGAAGTTAGATGCTATTAAGCTGCGTGAGATGATGATTGGAGTCGTGGAAGGAACATACAGAACACAACGAACGCAGTTCTGTATGTTTCTAACTCGTGTTCGCGTCATTTTGCGCTGTTTCACAGCATCTATATAGAAGCTATGAAGCAACTAGCCCGCCAGATCGTCTTTTTGTCGAAGTGATTTAATTGTTCTTGATTTGTCGGAGAAACAAAGCACTGATGCGTGTGTTCAGGTGCATACCTTATTTTGTTGCTGATAACTTTGTTGGAAATGTTGTCCTTAAATGGCGTCACGTTATAGCGCGAGGACAGAACAAGAAGGACACTCTTTGTCGTCGTTCTGTCCTCGCGCTATAACTGTCGTGTTGTCACACCAACTAGCCCAAACTTCCACACCCTCAAATGGCACCAACTACTCCATGTCACTCAGCATGTAAAAGCAATAGAGGTAAAAAAAATTAAAAATATTTGAGCTGAAATACGGCGTACACAATGAGACGAGTTTACAGCATAAAACTACTACTATAGGTACGGGAACGCGAAATCCAGAAAAGATAAATACGCACGTGCACAATGCTTAAACACTAGTATTTTGAACATCCATTCTTATGTAAAAAATACCACCATCTTATAGGTAAATAAACACAGACCGTAAGCAGACGATCGTAGCATGCAGACACGTAGTACTTTCAAAGGTGAAGCTCCCTACGCCGTGGACCATATGTCCCGTGTCGTCGTAGTAGTCGTAGTATAGCCAGTTGCGTTGCAGTGCATGTCAATAAAAATAAAAACGGGGTCACAGCGTATCCCCGTAGTGAACCATGATGCGGGAGGCGAAGCGTCAGAGCTTCCGTGTGACCATCAGTCCGTCCGTACTTCCGTGCCTCCGTCGGTGCGTGTGTGCGTGCGTCCGTATGTCTGTCCGTGTGTCGATCCGTCCGTCCGTGCTTCGCCCCACTCGTCATCATTCACCTCGTGGATATGCTGTGATTTCTGTTGAAATTCACGCTTCGATGAAACGTGTAGTGCGTTATGGCAGGTGCTGCGTCTGCAATGTTGATTCGTTGATAGTCGTTGCACCTGAAGGTAAACTCAAAGGTACGTTTATTTGCACTCCTCTCAACGGCTTCCTCGCTGTAAAACTTGTCTCGATCAAGGGTCAAATTTTCTCCGACTAAGTCATGAAACGAGGATCGATTTAGAGTTAAAAAAACAAGAACAAAAATCAGTAGATCCCACATACCTGGGAATCCACATTATGCGAAGCATGCGGAAGAATGGTGACCGTGTTGTAATTTTTTAATTGAGCGGCACGTCATAATATGACGCTGAATTAATGTTCAAATGTCGCACACACAGACATATGTTCAAGAGTTGCAGACGTTTATTTAACCAGTTGTTTGAATTTGCGCAACGACGCCAACTGGAACATGCGTGTTAGCAACACCAGAAGCTAATATGAAGCGCTGATGCTCGCGAAGATGTTTGCCCTGGACACTGCGACATAAATCAACTTCAGCGCATGGCAACTAACCACATTTGACGTTAACCCGACGTGACGGCCGAATCAAAATAGTGCAAATGTAATATTTATAGAATTGGGTAGGCAGCACCGAAACCACTAACGTTTCACGAAGATTAGCGTATATTTGAAAAGTAGTTCTGAGACCAGGCGTACCTTTGTGGTAAAATGCTTCATTGGCACCTACAATGCTTGAGTTTGATTCCAGATGGGACTGATCGGGCCCACGCTACCGACGTCGGGTATTTCTTAACACTCGTGCGTTAAAATTGCCCATGTGTGTTCTCGTCGTTCCTGAGCAGATACCATGTGTCAATCACCTGTGGCACATACCCGCATAGCAGCGGCACATACCCGCCCGTGGGTATGTGCCACTGTCTGGTGGGAAGTGTTCAACGACGTACGCGACGGGATCGGGACTATATTCATGTCTTGACAAGCGCGTCGTATTCGTCAAACCATCTTACCCTCTCATACTAATTTCAGCTCACGCCAAGTAAATGGGGTGAGCACGACAGCACCCAAACGTAAGCGGATAGATAGATAGATAGATAGATAGATAGATAGATAGATAGATAGATAGATAGATAGATAGATAGATAGATAGATAGATAGATAGATAGATAGATAGATAGATAGATAGATAGATAGATAGATAGATAGATAGATAGATAGATAGATAGATAGATAGATAGATAGATAGATATGCTCTAAGTCGCCGAAGCTCGCTAAGAAATGCTTCGCATTAAAAAAAAAAACTCGTGAACATGTCTCGCTTTGAGTGGACACGTACGTTGAACTACAGACGACGGGGTTTCGCGGAAACTTGACGTGTATATATATGTCTTGTATACGCGTCAGTGACTCAGTGAGTCACTGGCAGACCAGTTCGTGCGTGCTGTAACATATGCGCTTTACATTCGCGTGTCTTAGGTAGACGCAGAGAATTCAATAATACGTCGAGGCCCGTCTACACGAGAAGAAAAAAAAAATTGACAAATACACGAAGTTCATTTCTTAACACTGAGCCCGGTATATAGCGTGTTTTGCGTTTTGCGACGTGGGTGTTAGAAGTCGACACAGCTTGCTGGCCCGAAATACTTGGCTTGGTTTGGCTTTTCATCCAGGCTTCGTGTGTTTAAGGTGTCGCTCGCGGTCAAGTATATATACCGGCGTGTTCTGTTTTCTGTTAACGTTACTATCTCGTTGGCTTGACGGCACTTAACGCGCGTGGAGCTGCTTCCGTTCAACCGTACCATAACATAAACTGTTTCCAGAATGGTCAGCTGCCTTATGTCGACTAAATGAGTGATCGATTCGGTCAATGACCTTCAGCGAAGAGCGCGCGTCGTCTGCGTATAAGGTACTTTAGAGATGTGGCTATAAGAGCGAAAATAAAAGAAAAGTGAGCCCCGTAACTGTCTGCATCAGGGGGCGGCACCTCAACAGTAGGTCACAGGGATTGGGGGTGAGGAGGGATTAAAAGGATAGAAGTAAATATATATAAAGAGATATGCGCTGGGACAGCGAGCGAGGACATATCGATGGATAGGAGAGATAGGGAAGATGGAAACACGGTCACATGACTCCGTGGAAGGGGCACCACTTGCGAGAGCTCTTGTCGGCGTCAGGAGATGGCGTAGGGCAGGTCCGGTAGATCAGAGCTGTGCTGTCGTCAGAGATCGGCGTCAGGAGATGAAGTAGGGCGAGCCCAGTCGGCCAGAGCTACGCTGACGTCGGAGACCGCGAGGGCACAACCGGTCTGCACGGAATCCAGTGAACGAGTCAGGTGTTTTAACATCGTTAAGAGTTAAGAGTCTCGCAGGTATCCCGGCGTTGGCGTTGACGTCCTTGATTGTGAGCAGTGTTAACAGGAAACGCGTTTCGAGCAACGCCTTCACTAGTAACGCGTTGTCCTTTTTCAGTAACTTAGTAACACACTCATAACTGTTTTGGATTCGTAACGGGCAGCGTGCTTACGTTACCATCTTTCGGAAAACGGGAGGTTCCACGTTACTCGTTACATGTTGTTCAAATGAACTCTGCAGTTTCACCCAAAAATCTCGCGATCTCCAAGATATGGAAGATGGTGAAGGAGCATGCTCCGGGCTGATCGGAAGAACCCGTGAATTCTCTGTACAAGTCATCTATCGACATATAAACACGTTGATTGGGTTATTGTATATACCATTATATACGCAATGTTTAGTTATTCGCATATCGATGCAATGTACAAGGATTGCATTACTGATCACAAAGCTGTTGGACGCGTTTTCCTCTGAAAATTACAACTTTATGGTCGGTGAAGTACCTGGCGAGGGGATCTCGAAATAGAGGTTGCAGTTCAAATTTGGAGAAGGCAATGCCGATACAGGTCCCGAGTCGTGGTTCTCTTGTCGCCGCTTGCGCGCCGCCTCCGCTTCGCGGGCTCTCACTTCGAGGTCCACCTGTGGACGGACCTTCTTTGAAGCACAAAGTGTACACAATGCCTTACAGATGTGTATTGCATGCGTACCTCGCTTATCGGCAGAATGACGAATGGCACAGAGGGTGTGTCGTGCGCTGCTGATGCCGACACAGCAACCACAACGAACTGGGTGCAGGCGCGAGGCGGAATGCTCAAGCCATAGATAAAACAGTTGGTTTTAGGGGCAAAGCTCTTTAAGCCGTGGGTCGTGTGTCCGCGATGTATGTAGCAGTAGTAGTAGTAGTAGTAGTAGTAGTAGTAGTAGTAGTAGTAGTAGTAGTAGCAGTAGTAGTAGCAGTAGTAGTAGTAGTAGTAGTAGTAGTAGTAGTAGTAGTAGTAGGTAGCCACCTCTTGTTTAGTCCTCGGAATGTCCGCTGGATGGCGGTACTTCTTTATGATGAATATGTGATGAAATGATGCAATATGGCGGCCCTTGAAGTGGTCACTAGATGGACGCACGGATGGATCACGTACGCGCGGACGGATGCACGGATGAATGGAATTAAGAACGAACGGACGGACGGAAGCGTGGACGGATGCACAGACGGACGGATGCATGGGCGGACAGACGCACGGACGGGCGGATGGACGGGCGGATGAACGCAAGCAAGAACGAATGAACGGACGGAAGCGCGGATGGACTAAAGGACGCGTCGCCTATACTAATCATCATTCATTCATGGATATGCTGTGATTCTTTTTTTGTCCTTTGATGTAGCTGCATAATTCTTCTGCCTGCCCGCTACAGTGGTGACTGCCCTACTTACTACACGAAAATTACGGTTGGCGTGTAGTACATTGCACGGCCTATAGCACACGCGCCAAGGAACATGCACACGTACTGTAGCGCTCAATTTGAGCTGCAACACGCTGGCTGTGCTTGAAGTGACTCCAAGCGTGAACAATAAAACCGCTAAACGTTAAATTGGTTCCTAAGGTACCGCTAAGTGGAAGAGTTTAATTCATCAACTGCTTTCATTGTAGATGCAGATTTTCAGCGTTGGCACCATCTTGAGCCCAGACGGCGTGTTGCAACTCGTATTGAGTGCGACTGTACATTACAAAAAGAGGCAAGCTGTTCAATGTCAGCTTTGAAATGTAGCTGCTGCTTAAATTCTATAACACGTTGTAGTTGTGGTAAAGTTGTCCGTGCAATACTCTACAGCTGGTCGTCAACTTAATTTACAACATGAAATGGCCCTCTATCAACTGCTGCGGGTATACGTTTCTATAGGTACTGAATTTTCGACAAAACGAGCCTGACTTTGTCTGTTATTACACAAACACTCACATTTTTTAAAGGGAAATTGCACGGCTAAATGGGAGGGGGGGGGTTGTGTATACGTGTTCAGATACCTTCCCTCAGAACTAAACTGCCAAACCATTTTATGTGAGTACAATATTTGAACATCTGTCAGAGAGGGTGGATGCTGAAATATCATCCGGTGCTTAAAGTCATACTCAGAAAAATGGCTTTGAACGCGCTGCGCTAAGCCTCGGAGGCCGTGCGAACTGTTACTAAGTGAGTACTGAGATATTATTTCAACAACAGACATATATGAGGAGCATTTTTTTGTTTTAAATAGACCAAAGCCAGGACTAAAACTACCCAAAATAAGGCTCTACCGGCAAATAAGTACTCTCACTTGTCTATAGAACATTGATAAGAAATTATTAATAGTAATTGGTAATTTATTACCAGTGTCTTACAGGAAAGTTAGTCGGTGTAAAGGGAGCCTTGTTTGAGCTGATTTCAGTTCTATATTTGGCCCACTTGAAAAAAGGCTCTTAATTGACACCCACACACCCACACACCCACACACACACACACACACACACACACACACACACACACACACACACACACACACACACATATATATATATATATATATATATATATATATATATATATATATATATATATATATATATATATATGGCTACTAGTGGCGCTGACTGACACTCCTACGTCTAAATTGACATAGATATACCCAATAAAGTGGCTGGGGGGATAGCTGTCGTGGTAGCTCAGTGGTAGAGCATCGAACGCGTTATTCGAAGGTCGCAGGTTCGGATCCTGCCCACGGCAAGTTACCTTCTCACCCACATTTCTTTCTTCTCTTTTACGTTATGATTGGCCTAATAACTTCCCCTATACCTTCCTTGGCATTATTGTCTCTTAGATCCTTCCTCCAGTGCTTCGTTTTTTGTTGCTGTTTTTTTTTCGGGCACCATCGTTAGCAATGAGTTACCAACTCGTCCAGCAGTTCACGCTTCTCTTGATTGAATATGGACCCTAACTCATAATAAGCTTCGCTTCAATAATGGTTAAGGTACAAGAGCCTTACACAAAGCCTTACATGCTGCCTCAACGAACTTGAAACTTAACCGGTTTCAACGCGAGTGAGTTAAAATAGGTGACGTTGTCATCATATGAACGGAAAAACTTGTGAGATCTCAATGACGCCACTGCGAGTCACTTTGACTCGTCGATAACGTCATGGCATGACATCGTTGCTTGTTCAACGGTGGGATGATCACTCGGGTAGCGCAAAATGAGGTTAGGGGCAGAAAATTTGCAGTGCCTCCGATCTTGAAAGCATTGCAAAACCCGTTAGGTGCTGAGAGTTTTCGCAGAGGGGTGAGGGAGAATGATCAATACATCGACCAATGTATTTAAAGCAAGTAAAAAAAAACGAAAGGCGATTAAAAAAAAGCAATATCACCCGGCAACTCCGAAAAAAAAGTAACGCTCACACTGTCTCAATCCGTCTCAATTTAGGGATTAAGTTGCCTGACCAACTTTCTCAAACCGGCCTTGTTTGCGCTCTTTAGAAGCAAGACACCGCTATGCTATCTCGTTATATGCCGCATTATACGGTAGCCCGGGTTCAACGCAACCCCTTTTCTTCCACTGGGGCGTAAGTTTCGTAACATGCGGGCCGCCGTCGCCGCCACCCTATAACTTCTGTTTTGGCTCCTGTTCTCGTTAATACGTCTGGATCGCCTGGTTTATCGCGCTAGCCTATATGCATCGCCGGTGCATGCTGGCCATGCAGCGCGCTAAGCCTTAATTTATGGAACGCGCATACGAAACCACGGCTACGAAATTGCGCCAAGGCTGGCTAACGCACTGTATACGATTGCGAGCCCTGTATGCAACATATATCTATAGGTTTGCTGTTTATTCCTTTGCTCAGCTTTTTGGGTTCTCTAGTGTCATATATCGCAAAAATCGCGTGGGGTACTACACATCTTGCCATGTCGGTCTTGTTGTTTTCATAAGCAAGGGTTATGTTTTAATTTACGCAATAATTAAGGTCATGCTTTAAACAAAGTTTAAAAGCGAGATGACCCGCCTGTCCACAAGTCATCTCGGTTAGTTTTCAGACTCAATAGAACGCAGATTCCGCAACCTGACGAGGAATTAGCCACTTGAACAAGCGGTCCTTGGTATTTGTCCCGCTATTGCTCCGTTGGATTCGTTTTCCACCAGGACGTGTGCATGCAAAATTCAATCGATCCGAGCACACGGATGCGCAACAAACCCTCGGGCTTCCCCGTGCGTGGATATGCCGAACCTTTCGTGTTCGTGTTTATTTCAAGAAGCACCAGGCACTCGGCGTTCCGCTCGCATGCTCCCAGTCTATACATACCGCGCCGCTTCACTACATTTCGCGTTCTCCGAATCCGAGCTCATATGTCTAGACGATCTTCTAGGAGATACCGAGTGTAAGCGAGGACGTGTCAGGGCGTTCATTCGTGCGTGGAAAACTTTAGGCCTAACATAAAACTTTAGGCCTAATATAAAATATTAGGTGGAAAACTTTAGGCCCAATATAAAATAGAGTATGGACCACCGAAAGGGCCCTACAGACTGGATGACATCCTCCGTTCGGGGCGTTATTAGACAATATCGCTGCTTTTGCTCGGGCGATCCGGGCCTCTTGGGCCCCGAGGTCGGAGCAGCTAAGCAGCGTCGGCTCCCAGTCCTCTCACGTAGGGTTAAAGAGGGGAGGAATGGCTGTGTTCAGACGGCAGGCTATCACATCTTGTGGAAGACGTCGGTTGTCCGCGCACAGTGCTGGCACCTGCCGGTCACTGTGCGATCAAAATATTGTAATCTCTTGCGCTTTTTTCGTTTTTAATGTCGAAAGCCTTATAAGATGCTTCGCCGGCCTCGAAGAGTGAAAGTCGGAGTTGGTGCCTTTAAGAAGTGATGCAAACAATCGTCATGCGATGACATGATTATCCCCCGTCATCCCAACGTGATGATTATTACATGACATTGAGATGACGGGACACATTGATGAAATATGCGACGTAATCGTGACATCACGTAACTTGATGCCATGGACCGTCGCGTGTACTGTCATCGTGTGGCGTCACACTGTGACGTCATCACATCGCTTCGTCACTTGGTCAAAGGTTGGCCGAATATGGTGGCTCTGCGAAGCGAAATGCGGCGCTGAAAACTTTGTACGCCTTCGATCTTGGAGGCTGTGCAAAACCACGTTAGGTGCGAAAAGCTCACTAAGGTGGACGAAGATCAATCCCACCCCCTCCTTTTTTTTTGCGATACCACGGTGCATGCGCCGTGGCATCGAAAGTGTCACGAAACGCCTTCTGGTCTCGGAGGCCTTCGTTCTAGCGATTCCGGTTCTCCCAGCCCGTATACGAGAAACCCTACCAAAACGGTATAGGGCAGCACAGTAAAACATTAAAGGTGGATTAGTACATTTACGAAGGAGAACGCGATGACGACTTCTGCCTTGTATAGAATCCCAGGAGGTCAAAATTTCCGGAGCACTCCTCCACGGCCTCTCATAATCACGTGGTCGTTTTGGGACGTTAAACCCCACATATTATTATTATTATTATTATTATTATTATTATTATTATTATTATTATTATTATTATTATTATTATTATTATTATTATTATTATTATTATTATTATTATTATTATTATACCCTTGTTACACGGGCATGCTAACCTCACTCACGACGAACCTCAGTCAACGTTCATATTTTCAATCGCGAAATTGAGTGTCACACGAGTTGCTTCACGACCCGAGAACTAAGGATAACTTTTCGCGCGAAGCAAGTCACGTGACTCTCAGTTTCGCGATTAAAGTGAGACCCTCCGTATGGGACCCAACGAGCTTATTTATGGCGGCGTCCTCCGGGAGGTGAAGGGTGGATTGTAAGAGCAAAGGGGCTCGTGTGGATATCTTTAGCTTTCGACGGGGAAGGGGGGGGGGGGGGCGTATCGTGCGCTATACCCTCCAGAGGAGCGGCTCCGCGAGCCTATCTCTCCTATCTCTCGTATGTCATCGCTCGCTGTCCCTAGCGCATCTCCTATCCATCTCTCTCTGTATCTCTATACTTTTTCGTCCTACCCTTTTAATCCCTCCTCACCCCCATCCCTTGTGAGCTACTGTTGAGGTGTCGCACGCTGATGCGCAGACAGTTACGGGGCTCACTTTTATTTTCCCTTTTATAACCACAATATCCGCGAGAAGCGTGGCGGTGCGCGGTTTCGCCAGCGCAAATAGACCGCGCCCTGTGCAGCGAAATTCACGCACGAGAAGAGTCGGTGCCGAGCTAGCTGCACGTCCAGAAAGGGGTTTGTGCCTGCAGTGGGGGGCCTTGCAACTGTATTACCGCGTACACCCGCTTTTAACGACCACGATTTGTGTTAAGGGACCAGCCGCTTGTGTGAGTTGCTTTGGAAACGTAGAATTGTATAGGAAGGCTGAGTTATCACTTCGTAATGGGCGTTGTTGAGCCGTTTCTCTGATCCGCCGTGATTGTGTCACTCGACCGCTGAGGCGAAGGTCGTCGGTTCGACTCCCGGCCGTGGCGGCCGCATTCTGATGTTGGTGAAACGGTAGAGTCCCATGTATCAGCAAAAGGATAAAGAATACTGGTCGTATTAAAAAACACATATTTATACCTCTGATAAGACCTGTCACGCGTTTGAAAAAATTGTGCTATTAGGAGGACATCCAGAAATTAAAAATACAAAAGCGTTAATAAAATAGCATCAAGAAGTCACGTTATTTGCGAACTACAGTTTTTTGCGGCTAATAATTGCTGAAACGCACGGGCTTTCCTGAATTAAGGCCGTTTCACATGACACAAGAAAGTAGCGATTTTCACTGCACCAATTCGTTCGCTGCGAAAAAAAAAAAAAACACTTCGCTCCCATCGCAGCGGTCCGCGGCGAGCTTCCAACATGTCGGAAATTTTCGCTCTGATCGCAGCGGCGGGGGCAATTTTTGGTCGAGAACCCATCGAATGAAGCTGGCCCGGCCAAGCCGTCGAAATAGAGTCGGCGTGCTTGTTTTTTGGTAATGGCCGATGCTGGGCATTTTAAAAATGAATTCAGACTGGGAAGTGTTCTTAAATGACGAAACAAGCGGGCCCTTTTGTTGTTGTTCACGGTAAATATCGTATTGCGCGTATTATTGCGTTACATTCGTGTCTGTCACAATGAGCGGTGGCGAAAACTCGCCGCTCCAGTGGTAGAGCGAAAATCGCGGACCGTTGGCGGTCCATGTGAAACGAAACCGCCATTAGCAGCGGTTGCGAACGGCGCGAATGAAGCGAACACAACATTTTTTTTTTCGCTGCAATCGCGGCATGCGAAACAGTCTTTAGTCAATGCATTTAGTAACTGCCCAAAGCTACTTCGACCGTTTCTTTACCGATTCACGTATCGATGCGAGATGGCGGTACTTGGGGAGTGTTCACTAGAGCTAGATTCCCACGCGAGGACAAAATCTCGCTGCTCCGAGGACCGAACAGTCACGTGATTAGTTTAATCCGGCGCAGGTGCGGAGACGACGCATGCACGCAGCCGGAGATATGTTAGAGCGTACTAGAAGTGTTGCTATGCTCGCGGAATCCTCGTGCATACTCTCGACTCCTATGCTCATGCAGGGCGCTTATGCGACCACCAAAAAGAACTCGCCTCTTCCACTGTCACATGAAACACATTCGGTCGTTGACGCATAATTGCAACACGTGACTTCGAAGCCGGCAGCCTGCTTCCTAGCCACGCCAATCCGACCAATGTTGACAGATTTGACGCTCAATCTTCTCGATCGAAGGCAGACGACCGTCAAACGGACGGATCGAAATAGCGGCAACGCATTTCCATCCGTGCCGCGGGCGGAGGTGAGCGAATGAAGCGAGGACGGCAAGTTTCGATGACGTGCACATTTCGTGATGCACCATTCGCTGCGAAAATTCCTCCTCCGTTCCCTCGTGTGAATCCACCTTAGATGGACGGACGAACAGAGGGACGCATGGACACACGGAAGGGCGCACGGAGGAACGCACTAACGCTCGGATGGACGCACAAATGCTCTGACGAAAGCACGGGTGGACGGATGGACGCACGGACGAACGGATGGACGCATGGACAGACGTATGAACACACGGATGCGTAGTTGGAAGGATGGACGCGCAGACTGATGCATGGACGGACGGATGGGCGTATGAACGGACGTATGAACGGACGTATGAACGGACGTATGAACGGACGTATGAACGGATGCATGGACGGACGTGTGAACGGACGCATGGACGGATTCATGGACGGACGCACGGACGGGTGGAAGCAAGAACGAATGAAAGGACGGAAGCATGAACGGACTGATGGACGCTTCGTCCTACTCATCTTTATTCAGTCCGTGGGTATCATGTAGTTTCGTACAATAACACATAGAGGGGAATCTGGCTCTAATGTCTACGCGGGCTCCTTCTGCGATGCTTGTTACCCCCATGGGAAATATAGGACGTACACGCTTCGAATCTGCTTCGGATGGATAACGTTCTTAAGATTCGTGACGCTTCTTTTCAGAGTGTAAGACAAAGTGCTATGAAGTTGCATTTAATTGGAACTTGCTTAATTTATTTCTACGCAAACTTTATTGCAAAAAAGTTGTCGTCACGAGGCGGCAAAACTGAAACCTTGGCAAATTTAAGCATCAGGATATGCATTGCTCTGTCATTGCATTCCAGATTTGGCATCGATATTCAATGGATTATTTTTTGCAACACTTGAAAACAAATGCTTGTTTTTCTCCCGAAAGTACGCATTATCTATTCATGTAAGTAACAGTACAGTATTAGGCGAGAAACAACGTTCGTCTTTTGCGATACTAGGGGCGTCTGTCCAAGTGGTCTGCCCCAATACAACTCTGGTTTGTTGTGAAGTATAGTCAGCGGAGCGTGATGGTGCATCTACTTACCTTCGTCATCGTTTTGCAGTAGGTTTAAAACGAGTTTAGGCGATATGCGCTAGTGAACTAACATGAACTCGTTGCAATATCCTGCACTGGCATGAGACGCTACATCTATAGGCGCAGCGGTGAGTGGACGACGCTTCGTTTAAACTGTGACATACGACTCGTAAAGCTTCAACGTCGCACAAAATTTGAAACCTAGTGGCCTTAGGCCTCTTTGAACAACAATGGCGCTGATTCAGTGCTTTTCACCGCACCCCACAAACGGTGCTGCGCGAATAATGAAACTGAAGCTGTAGAAAAGGTCTGTAGACAGTTCGCTAGCTAATCCAATCCAATCCGAAGCCTGTAATTCCCATAACTCCCACGGAGGTACGCGATCGCAGTGCCAGATTCCTCTCAAGGTAGTATCGTATGAAACTATATATGGTGGATATGCTGTGATTTTTTTTCTCACGATCTTAAGAAACGTTTTAATTTGATGACCACCGTAAAAGATGCCAAGTTACGAATATGTGGGGTTAGTTTAAGCATGTTGGAAATGCGTAAGCATAAGTTATCACTTGAGCGCACTAGAAGTGTTTTCGCGTATAACCATGGTATCCTGGCGTAATCTAGGGCTTGGTTGCCAGTTTCGTATTTTTTTAACACAAACTTGGGTGCTTGATTAGGAGCGTAGTCCCATGGCTTCCATATATCGGAGGACGTGTTTGCAGTTTCGATGGCGGCACCGATGAGATGTTGGAGGAAACTTGTTCCACTGCTGTATCTGAAACTGGACAGATATAGTCCGAACCTTCTTCACACCAGCCGCTTTAACAGCTGTCGTTAACCCTTTTTTCTAAACACTTCAGTTTTTCTAAACACACTTCAGTAGTCAACACCGTTCCGTTGACTGGCCCACGGGACGGCTTTATCCCTCCCATAGTAGAGTACTTAGTACTCTGAATCGTTACCCACTTTTTCTAAACACACTTCAAAAGGGCTTTTTCGGTACGGCTTACTGTGCTCCCGTAGTTGAGTACGAAGTACTTGAAACAAGTAAACACTTTTTTTTCTAAACACAGTGTCCGTCATTTGTCAAATATGTCTAAGCGAGACGGCTTTGTGCCATATGTTTATGCTTTCCCATTCTCGAGTACCTAGTACTCTAAATCGTTAGCAACTTTTTCTAAACAAACAACACGCTCCCGCCGTAATTTTTGTCGACAAGGCCACACGGCCTCATCAAGTGTGAGGCCCATGGGACGGCTGTTTGCTCTCTTATAGTAGAGTGCCAGGTACTATCTATCTATCTATCTATCTATCTATCTATCTATCTATCTATCTATCTATCTATCTATCTATCTATCTATCTATCTATCTATCTATCTATCTATCTATCTATCTATCTATCTATCTATCTATCTATCTATCTTTATATATATATATATATATATATATATATATGCCCCGCCGTGGTGGTCTAGTGGCTAAGGTACTCGGCTGCTGACCCGAGGGTCGCGGGTTCGAATCCCGGCTGCGGCGGCTGCGTTTCCGATGGAGGCGGAAATGTAGGCCCGTGTGCTCGGATTTGGGTGCACGTTAAAGAACCCCAGGTGGTCGAAATTTCCGGAGCCCTTCACTACGGCGTCTCTCATAATCATATGGTGGTTTTGGGACGTTAAACCCCACATATCAATCAATCATTAATATATATATATATATATATATATATATATATATATATATATATATATATATATATATATATATATTGATTCATTGATATGTGGGGTTTAACGTCCCAAAACCACTGATGATTATGAGAGACGCCGTAGTGGAGGGCTCCGGAAATTTCGACCACCTGGGGTTCTTTAACGTGCACCCAAATCTGAGTACACGGGCCTACAACATTTCCGCCTCCATCGGAAATGCAGCCGCCGCAGCCGGGATTATATATATATATATATATATATATATATATATATATATATATATATATATATATATATATATATATATATATATATATATATATATATATATATATAATCCGGTATGGCGGCCTACGACTTTTAGCTCTCCTGGCCGTTTCGATAATAGTATCGATAGCAAACTTGGTATGGCATAACATGACTGTATGACGAGCATATTCAACTAGTCATAACATGAAAATATAGACATGTATGTCGTGAATGTCATGATTTACATTTCATGGTCTTGCTGCTCTTGCGGTGGTTTCGTTCACATGACATGTTGCAAAACTGGTATGGTATGACATGATTGCATGGCGAACAAAAGCGACAGATCCTAACATGAAAATCATGACGTGCGTGTCATGTAACAACATGACAACAAAGTTGCTAACGAACGTCGAACGCGTTATTCGAAGGTCGCAGGCTCGGTTCCTGCCCACGGCAAGTGATCGTTTCACCCACTTTTCTTTCTTCACATTTACATTAAAACATTTTGTCCAATAAACTCTCCTAAACTTTCGTTGGCATTATTGTCTGTCAGATCACGTTAATATACGTCAAACACAGAAAAATGAGCCTTGAAGTATACACTCCATTAATAAATATGTATATAATCACAGCGGCAATGTTGCCAAAATTTTACTATGTTGTAACATAGCCTCGTAAAAATTTCATTCTCCCGTGAGAACATAATTGAGTGATTACTGCTGTGATGGAAACTGCGCCTTATACTTGTTGGTCTCCCCAGCGTGCAGTCAAGAGTGACCACTGCCAAAAGGGGGGGGGGGGGGGGGCTCAGCCCCCACAACTTTTCTCAGAGTGGGGCTCGCGCCCTCGTTGCCCCCCTTGCCCCCCCCCCCCCCGGCTGATAAGCCTATGGGTGGTCATGTTGAAAGGAAAACGCCACCCACATCTCAACACCATATCCGCATTGTGAATAATAAACATCTTTGTTCATAGTGTACACACGTGTTGTCACGTCTTTCAATGATCGAGTGGACAGTGTACGGGCGTCAATGGTCCCCCGGAGCTTCGCCCACTCGCCATCATTCATTTCGTGGATATGGTGTGATTTTTTTTTTTCATCTCGGTCCCCATCAATGCTCGCCATGCAGATGTTGACAGCGTTTTGAATTGCTTCAAGCAGTGTTCACCCTAATTATCATTCACGACGCAACTTCCCGACAACGACACAATCCAGTCTTTAGATTAAGCATTGTTTTTTTTTTTTTTTTTAGGGGCGAAACTCCTTAGGCCCTGGGTCGTTCCCTCCTCTGTAGTCGTAGTAGTAGTATGTTGCCTCCTCTATAGTTTTTGAGTTGCTCGGTAGGTGGCTTTGTGTGTATGTGTCCTTGGCAATAATATAACAAGATGGCGCTAGGTGTTTTCACAGGGTATCCATGGAGTGAATGATGATGAGTGAGGCGAAGCGTCCATCCGCCTGTCCTTTTGTCCATCAATTCGTGCGTCCGCCCGTCCGTTCGCCAGTCCGTCCATTCGTCCGTGCTTCCGTACGTTGGTGCGTGTGTCCGTTCGTTCCTTCCTGAGTCCGTCCGTGCGTTCATCCATCCGTCCGTCAGTTCGTGCTTCGTCCATCCGTCCGTGCTTCCGTACGCCCGCGCGTGTGTCCATCCGTACCTTCGTGGGTCCGTCCATCCGTCAGTCCGTGTGGTTTCCGTCCGTCCGTCCGTCTGTCCATCCATGCTTCCGTTCGTGCGACGGTCGGTACGTTCATGAGTTCGTCCGTCTGTCTGTCCTTACGCGCTTTCGTTCATCCGTGTGGCCGTCCGTCCACCCGTTTGTGCTCCCGTCCGTACGTCCGTCCATGCGTTTGTTCATGTGTCTGTCTGTCCGTGCGTGCGCTATATTTAATTGGCCGGTTCATGGTTTCAGAAATGTTTCAAACTGCGCTAAGAAAGCTGTACGAGAAAATGGAAAAACGGGAACACATTGTGCGTGTGTGTGTAGGTTTTCCTGCTTTCGTGCCACCTTCTTCACGCAGTTCGAGACCCTTTTGAACTCGTGGACGAGATGCTCGGTTTGTTTCGGCGCCCGGATACCATGTGGTACAAAGCTGTTATCCGTGTCCGGGCGGTGTGTGCAGTTCCGGCTTAACTTTTAGGGGTAAACATCGCGTGGAGTACACTGTTCCCGTGGAGTACACTAATAGTGTACTCCACGGGAAAAATAATGTTGCACGTATGTCAGGCCTGTACGTGCTTCAGCAGGTAATACATACATACCCCCACATTCGCAAACGCTCCTCGACTCCACTTCCACCCTTCGCTTGACAGAGTTGAGCACTGCGCAACCGCTCGCCTGTAAATGACGCTGCGCTACTCAAAAATCGCAGCAGATTATCGCTGATATGCAGTTACGTGCCGTGACCAGAGACGGCGCTCCCATCGGCTTACTAGAGTGAAGGTAAAGCGTTGAGTGAAGGGGCGTTCTAAAATACGGGGGATAGACTCTTCTTGCACAACCGCAGTGGTGGTGGAGGGTTACAGATCGTCCACTTCCTATGAGTGGGTATATAGGTACTCGGTTCGATTCACGGATGACTCCCAAAAAGCGATATCAAATGCTAGTGGGTGCCAAAAGCCCGATATGACTACGAGAAATGCCGTATAGCGGAGGGTCTCCCGCCAACCGAGTTGTGGTGGTTTTATGGTGCAGCACTCGAGCACCATAACCGCTGGAGCGCCGTTGCAGGGGGTAATAATTGCAGGGAATAAACGTTTGAAAGCCGCGATATTATTGTGAAGAACGCCCGTAGTGTACGGCTCAGCTGGAGATTTCAACCCCCTTGGGTTCTCAAGCATTTTCAAGCACCCCGCGGGCCTCAAGCATAGTCGTTTTCATGAAAAAAAAAATGCGGACGCAATTCGATCCCCCGACCTTCGGTTCAGCAATCGACCACCTCATCAACTAGACAGACCACCGTGGCGGGGAGTTTGCTGAGTAGCAAAGCTGCGCGCGGTTAGGTTACGTCGTGAAGTGGTAAAAGCTCGGTTATCGTCAATCAACAAACCCAGATTTCTGGGCTGAACAGTGTAATTATTCTCTGTCTCGCTTCCGTCACGGATTCCCACCTTACGCCACGCGAGATTACCGATTCCTCACCGACAACTTCATAACCCATCGCGCTTCGCTGCGACGTTTATCGCCTCTCAGTTTTCGCGTCACGAATCTAATCAGAGTGCAAACCGGATCAGCTCCGCTCCGGTCACGTTTCATCACCACGCGTCTCTCTCTCTCTCTTTTTTTTTTCGCCCGTCGTTACACGCGCTGAATAAGTTTCGCAATCGCTCGGCTCTATATAACCGTACAGACGTAGCGAAGCTTACACGATGTGCACCACGTGCATTCGCAGGCCTTCAAAGACGCACGCCTCGCACAGGCGAACGCGGTGAGCCCGTTTTAGCGCCCCATTTCCGAACGATGCGCGCATAAGAGTTTATTCTGTGCGAGAAAACACCCACGTACTTCCCCTCCCCCGGCCACTCCACCGCAGTTACTGCAGCAACGCACTTCACTTTCAGCCGTCTTAGGCAAAGTAGGCTTCCCTGTAACGTTCCTGAATTCGGTCGAAGGACGGTGTTTAATGTTGGCAAGCGACCACCGCCGGCACGAAGGGTCTCTTGTGGTAACTTAATCTCTAACGCAGGCTTAAATTGTAAAACGGCCGTTCGAAGTTCCCAGACGCACTCAAGTGAAACTGCAGCTTCGTTAGAGCTCGCGGGTCAATGCAGCATTATCTCCATTCCTTTAATCGTCTTAAGCACGAACCACCGAGCGATGGTTTGCCCGTTCTAGCGGCGAAATCCGATTAATAGGCACGAAAAACTAGGCAACATAAAACAGATGTGCAGTCACAAAAAAAGCAAACGATACTGAAACAAATATGCCTTGTCGCAGCCGGCGAAAAGCGCGATCCCGTTCGAGCGCCATCATGCGAAGTGAATCCCGCGAAAGATAAATTGCGCTAGAAGCGACCTGTCGTCTCTTCTCCCGTCTATGTCTGTGATTTGGCGCTGTCTTTACATTCTAGCGAGGATTCCGCAAGATCATGTGTAACCAGTGGACAACAGCAACAAGCTTATATCAAAAAGGTTTTATGTTCCATATAATCCCCACCTTTTGCCTTTGATCGTGTTTTTTCTTTGCGTGTTCTCCCTCGCTTCCTCCTTCTTTTCCGTTGCCTGTATACGGGATATACGCCCACGCGCTCTCGTGGATTGTGAAACATCGCCGCAATGACGTATAGGAACGTACGGAATCGTAAGCCTTTATTTTCGTAGACTGTATTGAAGAAAGCGATAGCATGGGGAGCTGCAGTTGGCACTTATATTTTGGAGGGAGAGGAAGACGAAGTGATTCTCTTGTGGAACACATCTTTCGGTCTGTGCTGTATTTTCTGCGTTCCACAGCGCAACAGCGGGGTCTCCAGCCCCCTACATCGCGGTCATGGATGTACAATCCCCGGAGATCCCGCCCGGTACCAGTTCATCCACGGGCATTGCTTCAAGAAAGCGTGGTAATCCATCTAGTGAGAACGAGGACACCGAGCCGTACTCTGCATCAGACTACGAGTCCTCGGAAGACGGCTTCGAACCTGTGCTCTACCGCAAGGCCAAACGAAGAATCATGAACGCATCATCGGCATCAAGTACAGCCACTGTGAGGACAGCGCCTCAGCGATGGCCTCACTCCATTCTGTTTGTGCCGCAGACTACTACTGCCAATCTACGCTTCCTCAACAGGCAAGCACTGTCCTTGTACCTTGAAAACATTGTGCCTAACGAGATTAAGGACATCAGGATAAACACGAGGAAGAATATTTTGGCAATCGACGTGAGGAACCCGAGTGTACTGAACACGCTACAGCATGTGTCGGAGCTGGGAAACATCAAAGTCCGATCCATCATACCAGCGAATGGTGACACCGTAACAGGAGTTATCTATGACATAGACACTGAAATCACCAATGAAGATCTTCCTGTACTGATAAAACCAGTGAGTGAAAACAACGTCATTGTGCATGCTGGTCGCCTAGGCAACTCTCGTTGTGTGCGAATAACATTCAAGGGTGACTGTCTTCCCTCTTACGTGAAGGTTGGCCATTTCCGTCACCAGGTTCGCCCATTTATTCCGAAGCCTATGCAGTGTTTCAAGTGCCAGAAGATTGGCCACGTGCAGGGCGTTTGCAGAAATTCCGCAGTGTGCCCCCGATGCGCTGGACACCACTCAGAAGACGACTGTAATGCAACTACGTTGAAATGCCCCAACTGCCAAGGCGCTCACAGTGCTTCCTCCAAGGACTGTCCTCAGATTAAGAAAGAGATTTACATTCTGAGGCAAATGGTGCGAGACAACTCGACTCACAGAGAAGCTGCGCAAAAAGTAAGGCGAAGGCGCCGCCATCGTCGAAGGTCCTCACGAAGGACAGTGCAAAATCTGACGACAAAGTCAGAAACTCAGGTGAAATCGACAGGCGCGGCTCCTAGCACGGCAAACATCTGCGCTGAAAGAGAAGATGCCGGAAGATCTCTCTCTCCAAACGAATGGCCACTCTTTCAGCCTAGACGATCTGTTGAGCCTCAACAGAAGCCGCCTACACGACCTGTTGAGCCTCAACAGAAGCCGCCTCAAGAACAAGCACAAAATGCTGCAACAGCCGGGAAGCCAGATCATCGCGTGATGGTGATGCTAAGATCATTAGTGGACACCATTCGCATGTTGTTAAACGACATGAATACACCGTCAGCCAAAAGTGCCCTTCAAGTACTGGACGCGCTTAGTCCAGTGCTAGCAGCCCTAGAGTAGACCATGGCTAACCCACCACTGTCTTTCAGGGATGAGGTTCGTAAAGCAGCAATACTGCAATGGAACGCCAGGGGACTGAGATCGCGCATTGGTGACTTTCGTCAATTTGTGTACGTCAATATGTTTCCCGTAATCGTCATCTGTGAGCCGAACTTATCGAGTGCAATACGACTCTCGGGATACGAACCTTTTATGTCGTCTACTGTTACTGAAAGCAGCAAGGTTCTGGTGTACATTCGCCGAGACCTCACTTACATCTTTCAACCTGTACCACCTCATGACGGAAACCAATATGTATGCTTAAGAGTGAAAAAGAGGAGGCTCAACATCACGGTGGTTGGCGCATACCTATCACCATCAAGCCGTTTCGATCAAAAAAGACTACGAGACATCATAGCGTTAACTCCTGACCCATGTGTTATCATCGGGGATTTTAACGCTCATCATACATTATGGGGAAGTCAGAATACCAACATGAAGGGCAGAAGCTTGGTGTCTTTTGCCTCCGACAACCAACTTTGGTTACTGAACGACGGCAGTCCTACATTTTTACGTGGCTCCACATACAGTAGCTGTCTCGACTTGGCTTTTGTTTCGCGAAGCCTAGTGAAACATACTGAATGGTTCACGGATATAGAAACGCACGGGAGTGATCACATTCCAACATACGTCAAGATCAGAGGATTGTCGCCTCCTAAAGTGCGCGACATGGTTAAAAGAGTGGACTGGAAAAAATTTCAGTCTCGTATGGAAGACCAATGCCAAGAACACATATCCGATTTACAAGAGGCCATCCAGAGCACTGTAAAAGAGACTGTGTGTACGATCCCATGCCCTGCAAGATTCATGGACATCGACATAGAGCTGGAGCGGCTTCGAGCCTTGCGACGACGAGCTGAAAGAAGGTACCGGCGCACGAAGGACATAGAAGATTTACGGACTGCTAGACGTATGCAGAAGAAGATCAAACGTCGGTTGGACAAGCTAGCATTCCAACGCTGGATTACTTTCTGCGAGTCACTCGACCCTCGTAAGCCTTTATCGCACATATGGACGACGGTTAGAGGTTTGCGGTCATCGCCCATTCAGAAGTCACCATTCAAGGCCTTAGCCCTTCACCAAAATCGACCAGATGTGGACGTTGCTGAAGAGTTCTGTGCCGGATTATCAGGGCAAACTACAGCCATCAGCAGCTCACCACTTTCGAGCAGTTGTCCGCCACCACGTGATTCCTCTATGGACTTCCCGTTCACCATTCAGGAGCTCAAAGCAGCACTCGCTTCATGCAAACGTACCTCAGCACCAGGACCTGACGGAATCTCCTACAGAGCCCTGTGTCATCTGGGTGAGCGCGCGAGAATAGCTCTACTTCAGCTATATAATGATTGTTGGCTAGAGGGCACTGTCCCCTTAAGTTGGAAAACTAGTCGTCTAGTACCATTACTGAAACCTGGCAAATCACCATTGGTACTCTCCTCCTATCGCCCGATCGCGTTGGCCAGTTGCGTGGGTAAAGTGATGGAGAGAATGATTCTCGGCCGACTCGAGTGGTACTTGGAGTATCATCAGATCTACCCAAATGCCATGGCTGGCTTTCGACGTGGTCGATCATCGATCGATAACGTCATCGACCAAGTCACGTACGTTGAACACGAGAAAGGCCATAAGCGTCTTTGCGCCTCTCTGTTCCTTGACGTCAAAGGAGCCTATGATAACGTGACACATGAATCCGTCCTTGCCGCACTAGAAGAGATTGGAGTGGGTGGCCGAATGTTTAAGTGGATACGCAGTTATCTCCAAATGCGATCCTATTTTGTGAGTACAGAGACTGGGAACACGTCTACACATTTCAGTTGTCGTGGCGTCCCTCAGGGTGGTGTACTGAGCCCCGTGCTATTCAATATAACACTAATCGCTCTCCATACGCACCTACCAAACAATATTTATCTATCAACATACGCTGATGACATCTGCATATGGACATCTGCGGTAACTCGCCTGCAGTTACGAGCGAGAATACAGAGAGCTGCTACTTCAACTGCGCAATCGAGGCCTGGAAATTTCCTCCGGAAAGTGCGCTCTTCTGGCATTTACGCGAAAATCCATGTCGAATTACAGAGTGTCAATTAACGGTCAAAATATACCATATCGTCGATCTCACAAATTTCTGGGTGTCATAGTCGACAGAGACTTATGATGGAGCCCTCATGTGTCGTATTTGAAAAAGCGATTGACAGGCATATGCCATCTTTTCAAGTTTCTCGCTGGAAAGACTTGGGGAATGCAGCCTAATGCTATGTTACGACTGTACAGGGTGCTTTTCCTTGGCTTTTTACGATACAGTCTGCCTGCATTATCAAACGCCAGCAAAACAAGTCGACGCATGATACAAAGCGTTCAGGCACAGGCGCTTCGAATATGTCTAGGTCTGCCTCAGGGTGCCTCAACAATGGCGACTATAGCTATAGCCAAAGACCACCTCGTGCAGACCCATATTGAAATTGAAGCTTTGAGGATACACATAAGGCATGTGGGCCGGAATCCCCATCACCACCTAGCCTCTCTACCAGTGGATAGACCTCATACTTCCTTTTGTCGAACAATAACTACACATGGTGACTCCCTACCAACTGGTTTTACGCCCGCGGCGAGACCTTCAATTCCTCCATGGTGCCTCAAACAGCCAGTCATCTACCTGACAATACCAGGCATCCAGAAAAAAGGTGATTTCTCAATACCAGCCCTCAAGCAGCTCGCATTACTTCTGCTTTACGAGAAGTACCAAGACTGCACCCACGTCTACACCGACGGCTCCGTCCTGCCAAACAGCTCAACTGCGGCGGTCGTTATTCCAACGCACGCCACAACCATCAAATTCAGGACAGCTCATGCAACCACAACAACGGCAGCAGAGCTTGCAGCGCTTCGCGCTGCGCTGCGTTTCATTAACGACCAAAGCACGCAACGGTGGACGATTTTTTGCGACTGCAAGGTGGCACTGCAGTCACTTCTGTCAAATCTACGCCGTGGTCCACACGAGCAGTTGGTATTTGAAACAGCAGAAATGCTACACCACATAACAGAGAAAGGGCACCACGTTATATTTCAGTGGTTGCCAAGCCACTGTGGAATTATCGGTAACGAACGAGCTGATCAAGCAGCCCGTTCAGCCCATACAGAAGACAACGACCAGTCAATACCTCTCTCAAGAACGAAAGCTGCTAGGAGGCTCCGCATGCTTGCTCGCCAACGCTCCATGGCTCTTTGGAATGAGCCTCTCTTTACGCATGCAAGATTACGATCCCTTGATCCAACGTTAAGCATGCAGCTTCCAACAAAAATTCGACGAGGCGACGCTACTGCTCTGTGCAGACTATGGTTGGGAGTCGCGTTTACCCGTGCGTACGCGTTCCGCATAGGTATGGCCGACACCGCCGACTGTGCACAATGCGGAGATGAAGAAACAATTCGACATATACTGTGTGACTGCCCGAAATACAACCTGGAAAGACAACACCTTTCTAATAAACTAAACAGGTTAGATGACCAGCCGCTGTCAGAAGAAAGGATACTGCGCCATCGTCATGACTCATCGTCACGAAAGAAAGCCGTGCAAGCGCTACTGGGCTTCTTACGAACTACTGGCCTGTCGGAACGCCTCTGAGTGGACTGATTTTGTGTGTGCGTGTGTGTCGGTGTTCTTCTCTTATTTATTTTTTTTAACTCTCCCTTTCTCTTTCAACCCCTATTCCCCAACCCCAGTGTAGGGTAGCATACCGGATACTAGCATCTGGTTAACCTCCCTGCCTTCCTCTTTTCTCGTTTCTCTCTCTCTCTATATTTTGGAGAGATCAGCCCGAAAGTACAAGGACGAAGAAGTGATACGACAAGGGCACTTACGTTTCCTTTAGAGTGCTCACCCCCGTATTCTAGAACGTCCCTTCACTCAAAGCTTCACCTTCACTCGATGGATGGATGGATGGATGGATATGGCTGTACCCTTTATATCGGGCGGTGGCTAGCGCCACCAAGCAGTAATACTTAATGAACCAATAACTAGATTTGAACCAATAACTAGATTGAAGTTTGAACGTTTGCAGAAACACAGGCTGGACACCGTCACCCAACGATACTTTCGCACGCTCAAAGACGTTGACTCCGAGTCCCACTTCACCCTGACACTGCTCAACACCAGGTCGCTGGGCGCTCACGCGGTTGACGTCGTGTGAGACCCCGTACTCCGCAGAGTGGACGTGCTTTGCTTCACCGAGACGTGGAACGCCACCGATGACGTCGACGTTGCGGGATACGCTCCGGCAGCGTGCACGTACGGGTTCCAACGACCTGCGGGCGGCGAGGGAATGTACGTCAAGCGTGACGACGTCGACTCCGTCGAAGACCTCCAACTACTGCCCGGCGCTCAACAACGCGCCTATCGTGAGCACTGTGTCGCTAGCGTCTGCGGAGTCGACGTCATGATGATGTACCTCGCGCCCAACCTATCGCGTGTCGCCGTGGAGAAGTACGTCGACGAAGCCGTGGAAGAATACCTGAAACAACGACCGCAACGACGAGCCTTCGTGATGGTTGGCGACTTCAACGTCGGCGTCATCAAGGACGATTGGGTGGTCGACTACATGGAGTCGCGGCACTCGCTGAAACGAGCAACGCACGACGGCAAACATCATCCGACCACGGTTCGCGGGACGCGCATCGACTACGTCTTTGCGAATTTCGACTTTCGACCGCTGCAACCAGACCCACTCACCCTTCACTTTACGGACCACAAAGCCATCTTGCTCAAAATACCCAATGCGTCTTATCAATAAACATCGTCTTTCGCAGCATACGTGCGTACGTGTTCACTCGTGTTCACTCATAACACACACGCATGTCGCAAATTACAAACCACATTTATCGCAGTTCAACATATATGCTCGGCAGGCTAACCAGTGTTCCCACTCGGGAAACTGCGGTCATTTTTCACTTAACGTGGTTTTGCATAGCCTCCAAGATTGGAAGCTTTGCAACCTTCCTGTGACTCATCTGCTTTTGCACGGCCTCTGTGACCATCCCACTTCTGGCAGAGCGACAATGACATGCGACAGCGCCTTCATGTGGCGGCATGCACGTTGTATGATGCCAGAGGGACGTCAAGACGACTTCATAAACTTCGGCAAACGGCGACCTTGATTGACTTGATTGATATGTGGTGCTTAATGTCCCAAAACCACTGTATGATTATGAGAGACACGGTTGTGGAGGGCTCCGAAAATTTCGATCACCGGGAGTTCTCTAACGTGCATCCGAATTCGGGCACACGGGACTACAGCATTTTCGTCTTCATCGAAAATCCAGCCGCCGCAGCTGGGATTCCATCCCGCGACCTGCGGATCAGCAGCTGAGTACCTTATCCGCTAGAAGACCGTGGCGGGGCGCAATCTGCGACATCGTGATGGCGTCTTTTAAATACGTTATCACGATATGTTTTTTTTTTGCAACACTCGTGTTGACGCTATCGTCGACGGTAACTCTTCGCGTTTAATGGTGCACCCAATGTTTTCGCCTTCAGGTAACTGAATGAACGAAAAATTCGAACGCATGAAGAATAATCTCAGTGCCAGGCAAAAGCCAGAAGCTATGGGAATCAAGGATTACGCATAACCTCAAAATAGGTGCAGGCTTCAGGGCCACTCTAAAACAGTGCAAAAATACCAACACGAAAAAAAAACACACACAAGACAGGAGTGCACAGTACCCACTCTATGTGCACTCACATGACAGGTACACACAGAACAGGAGCACAGAGTGTACCTGTACTGTACACAGCTTTCTCGTGTATTTGTCTTTTTTCGCTGTTTTGCGATGTAGCTCAAAGAAGTGGCCAAGTTTCGCAAGCTGTTGCGGTTTATTCCTCTGCCAGACCTTTCGTCTTCTCCTGTTCCTTTCTTTCTTCATTTTTTTTTTCAGCGGAACGAGAATCCGGAATTTACGTCGAAGGGCGTCGGGAACAGCGAGGATAGTTGCAAAACGTAATGATCGTGCCTTTACTTCTCTGCCTTTACAGGCGCCATTTAGAGGATTATCGGGATACCGACTGACCGCCGTGGCAACCGAGCCGGTGCGCGTAGGCTCGGGGTCGTATATAAATGGTTATTGCGGTGTTTTTTTTTTTATCGTTCCGTTATTTTCGTAACCTCTATGAGCGGTGCTTGTTGCGTATGTTGCCGTCCGAAGTGCGATATCCATGTAGAGGCGCAATTTTGTCTGCTTCACCAGCCTCTTGGGATTGTTTTTTAGATCGAAAAATTTCTTAGTCGACAAAGACAATTCTACCACTTCTTTCTTTCTTTCTTTCTTTCTTTCTTTCTTTCTTTCTTTCTTTCTTTCTTTCTTTCTTTCTTATAGATACATAGAACAACCAGCCGTCTTATAGAACAACCAGTCGTCGCACAGTAACGAGTGGGTCGTCCAATGTTCCAAACCATTACAAACGCTTGTTCTTGTTCGCCTATTTACTCTGGCGCATACCCACTTCGGGCACAATTCCTCATCGTCATCAGCCTCTGCATCAACAATTGACGGAAAATTCTCTGCAAGTGTTTAGCGGATACCACGCTTCTCAGAAGAATGACAACGCATAGCATAGCGAATGCCGGCCTACTGTCCAGAAATTATTATTACTAATGCCGTAGTGGGTATCCAGCAAGTAACTGTTTGCAGCAGTTATACTTGCTGGATGTTTGGAAAAGGCTCTGAAAGGCCGCTCTTCTACCTTTCGCTGTGACTGCGCTGCGCCTTCCACGCAAGCCTGGCGTTTTTTTTTTGTTTTTTTTTCTGAAGCGAGGTTGGATTTACGGAAGAAGCTTGCCAGATTGTTGATTTTCAGGAAACCGTGCCTCAACACCAACGAAAGAGAAGGGCCTATGCACGTTCGCTTGCGGACGGCTTTCCTTGCACTACCCACATGCACAGTAAAATTTTTACGTCCTTATTGGTGTAAAAAGGGTGTTTCACAGATTTACACCCTTTTTGAATGAATGTAACTCCTTTTCTTTGCTGGTACACCCTCAGAGAAGAGTGTAAGGGGCATAAGGGTGTTATTATGCCGTTCGTGAGGGTGTTGAAGAACAGAAGGGTGTACACCTATAATTGTTGCAATAAAAATTGTTCCGTTTAACGTCCCAAAGTTGTCATATAATCATTAGAGACGCCGTACCAAAGGTCTCCAAAAATTTAAACCACCTGGGGTTATACTTAAGGTGCACATAAGTCCAACTACACAGGTCTCGCACTATGTCTCGTCCACCAAAAATGTGGCCGCCGTGTGCAGTTTCGGGCAGCGCGGCGTTGAGAGCGCTGGGGGTGGCGCTTTTCGCGGCGCTGCCAGGACAGTCTAACGTCTACTCGGAGATCTTTGCTTAGAGCTGGCAACGATTGAGAGCCACACACTCGTGGCCACAGGAGGGCTTTTTGTGTTGAAGTGTTTAGAAAAAAATGTATTCTATCGTGGGACGCTACAAACCCATAGAACCAGCGTCTATGCAACAAGCGCAATAGCAAACAAATGACCAAGCACAACATACATGTACCCTTCAAAGAAAAGTGTCCAAGAACGCAGGGTGTCTCTAACCCATGTTACTAATGACTACATACACTAAATATATACTCTAATCGCAGTATGCGCAATGTACATGATGATACATGCATAGAGTTTACAAGAGTTGGTGAAGATGCTAGGAAATATATGCAACAGGTATCAAGATGCCTGCAATTTACATAATTTACAGCGTTAGAAGAAGTGCATATGTACAAGCACCCACACGCATACGGGACATACACAACCACGTAGAAATAATAAACACATACGGATTTCATACACTAATCAGACGCTGACAGGTGACCTTGCTATAGGAACCAGGCCAGATGGAAAACTAACCGAACACGTCCATCAACTACGGACAGGAAGCGGCACGACCATTGCCGTAGAAATTCTGTGTTTAAAACCAAATGTTTAACGATTTTGAAAACTCGGTACTCTACAATGGGAGAGCAAAAAGCCGTCCCGTAGACATCACATTTCATGAGGCCGTGCTAGGGCCCTTTGTTTAGAAAAAGTGGTTGACGATTTAGAGTACTAGGTACTCTGCTATGGGAGAGCGTAAAGCCGTCCTGTTAAGTGCCAACCACTGGCACGCGCATGCACGCGCCTACGCGTCGAAAGCGTCTAGTCGCGCCTGTGGAGGAAAAGGGCGCGCAACTACTGGCACGCGTCGACCGCGTTGACGCCCACGCGTCCAAGGCCGATGCACAATGTTGCTTGATCTTTTTGCTTAGAACTGTCCAAGTTCAGCTCAGAACGGCACGTTCTCAACTGGAGCGGGAATGTATGTTGTAGAGGATATGAGAACACGTTAACAAGTTGATAGTGCTTCAGCCACCACAGTTTAGACTATTTTAGAAGTAATTGACATTTCAGTGCCCAAAGTAACTACAGCGGTATGCACCAGAAATCAACATCGGTGCGTGCGCCGCTCCCGCGAATGAACATTCGTGTCTAGCATACTGTAAGTCTATCATAGGCGTGTGCAGGGTTCTCCTTAAGAAGGGGGGGGGGGGCAAAAGTTTGTCCCAGTGCCCCTCCCCAGGGCTGACTTAGCACCCCCTCCCTATTATGTTAATATATGGAGTTCACATTGAGCTCTCTCTCCCCCCCTCCTCTCTGCGGTGAATGAGGCGTGGCTGCCCTCCTGATCAGGCTTACAAACCACCGGGTTTCTATACCTGCACTACCAAAGTTACTAACAATATCTTGCATATGCTGGTACCTTCAGTATATTTACACAACATATTTTATATCAGTCAACTTAATAATCACGCCTGCAACTTCATGATTTGACAGATTTAAGTCAGTCATAAAACTACAATTGAGGCCAGAGTAGCAGGCTTTCGGCTGATGTGTGTGTTCGAAATATCCTCTAATGCAACAAAGCACACCTGGTTCTTATTGATACAACTGATATTGGCCATAAGATAGGAACCAAATACTGCGTAGAATGCCTTCGGGCATTCTCCATAGTCGAAATGTGCTCTAATGCAACTAACTGTGCCTGACACTTCATGGTGTGACAGATATCGGTCATAATATTGCAACTGACCCCTGTATGGAAGACTTTTGGGCGTTGTCTTTAGTCAAAGTATTCTCTAAAACGAAAAATGACACCCAACTGTTCATGAAGTCACAGATATCGGTCATAATATTAGAACTGAAACCTTAATGCAAGACTTCTGGACGTTGTCTTTAGTCAAAGTATTCTCCAACACGACAAACGACACCCAACTATTCATTAAGTCACAGATATCGTCATAATATTGGAACTGAACCCTGTATGGAAGACTGCTGGACGTTGTCTTTAGTCAAAGTATTCTCTAAAACAACAAATGACACCCAACTGTTCATGAAGTCACAGATAGTGGTCATAATATTGGAACTGAACCCTGTATGGAAGACTTCTGGACGTTGTCCTCAGTCAAAGTATTCTCTAAAACGACAGACGACACCCAACTGTTCATGAAGTCACAGATATCGGTCATAATATTAGAACTGAAACCTTATTGCAAGACTTCTGGACGTTGTCTTTAGTCAAAGTATTCTCTAACGCGACAAACGACACCCAACTATTCATGAAGTCACAGATATCGTCATAATATTGGAACTGAACCCTGTATGGAAGACTGCTGGACGTTGTCCTCAGTCAAAGTATTCTCTAAAACGACAGACGACACCCAACTGTTCATGAAGTCACAGATATTGGTCATAATATTAGAACTGAAACCTTATTGCAAGACTTCTGGACGTTGTCTTTAGTCAAAGTATTCTCTAACGCGACAAACGACACCCAATTATTCATGAAGTCACAGATATCGTCATAATATTGGAACTGAACCCTGTATGGAAGACTGCTGGACGTTGTCTTTAGTCAAAGTATTCTCTAAAACAACAAATGACACCCAACTGTTCATGAAGTCACAGATATCGTCATAATATTGGAACTGAACCCTGTATGGAAGACTTCTGGACGTTGTCCTCAGTCAAAGTATTCTCTAAAACGACAGACGACACCCAACTGTTCATGAAGTCACAGATATCGGTCATAATATTAGAATTGAAACCTTATTGCAAGACTTCTGGACGTTGTCTTTAGTCAAAGTATTCTCTAACGCGACAAACGACACCCAACTATTCATGAAGTCACAGATATCGTCATAATATTGGAACTGAACCCTGTATGGAAGACTGCTGGACGTTGTCTTTAGTCAAAGTATTCTCTAAAACAACAAACAACACCCAACTGTTCATGAAGTCACAGATATCGTCATAATATTGGAACTGAACCCTGTATGGAAGACTGCTGGACGTTGTCTTTAGTCAAAGTATTCTCTAAAGCAACAAACGACACCCAACTGTTCATGAAGTCACAGATAGCGGTCATAATATTGGAACTGAACCCTGTATGGAAGACTTCTGGACGTTGTCTTTAGTCAAAGTATTCTCTAAAACGACAGACGACACCCAACTGTTCATGAAGTCGCAGATATCGGCCATATTAGTACTGAAACCTTAATGCAACATTTCTGGACGTTGTCTTTAGTCAAAGTATTCTCTAAAACAACAAACGACACCCAACTGTTCATGAAGTCACAGATAGCGGTCATAATATTGGAACTGAACCCTGTATGGAAGACTTCTGGACGTTGTCTTTAGTCAAAGTATTCTCTAAAACGACAGACGACACCCAACTGTTCATGAAGTCACAGATATCGGTCATAATATTAGAACTGAAACCTTAATGCAAGACTTCTGGACGTTGTCTTTAGTCAAAGTATTCTCTAACACGACAAACGACACCCAATTATTCATGAAGTCACAGATAGCGGTCATAATATTGGAACTGAACCCTGTATGGAAGACTTCTGGACGTTGTCTTTAGTCAAAGTATTCTCTAAAACGACAGACGACACCCAACTGTTCATGAAGTCACAGATATCGGTCATAATATTAGAACTGAAACCTTAATGCAAGACTTCTGGACGTTGTCTTTAGTCAAAGTATTCTCTAAAACGACAGACGACACCCAACTGTTCATGAAGTCGCAGATATCGGCCATATTAGTACTGAAACCTTAATGCAACATTTCTGGATGTTGTCTTTAGTCAAAGTATTCTCTAAAACCACAGACGACACCCAACTGTTCATGAAGTCACAGATAGCGGTCATAATATTGGAACTGAACCCTGTATGGAAGACTTCTGGACGTTGTCTTTAGTCAAAGTATTCTCTAAAACGACACCCAACTGTTCATGAAGTCACATATATCGGTCATAATATTAGAACTGAAGCCTTAATGCAAGACTTCTGGACGTTCTCTTCAGTCAAATTATTCTCTAAAACGACAGACGACACCCAACTGTTCATGGAGTCACAGATATCGGTCATAATATTAGAACTGAATCCTTAGTGGAAGACTTCTGGACGTTGTCTTAAGTCAAAGTTTTCTCTAAAACGACAGACGACACCCAACTGTTCATGAAGTCACAGATATCGGTCATAATATTGGAACTGAATCCTTAATGGAAGACTTCTGGACGTTGTCTTCAGTCAAAGTATTCTCTAAAACGACAAGCGACACCCAACTGTTTATGAAGTCACAGATATCGGTCATAATATTGGAACTGAACCCTGTATGGAAGACTTCTGGACGTTGTCTTTAGTCAACGTATTCTCTAAAACGACAAATGATGCCCCACTCTTCATGAAGTCACAGATATCGGTCATAATACTGGAACTGAACCCTTCATGGAAGGCAGCCAAAATGTTCTCCAATGCAATAAAATACACCTCACACATCATGATGCAACAGATATTAGCGACCAGATTGGAACCTAGCACAGTGTGGAACACTTTCGGATGGTATATTTATTTATTTTCAAATACGGCTGCTCACTGTGAGGCTACTGCAAAAGTGGCATACATATATACAAAAGGAAAGGATTCAAATAGTAATATCACATTAAGTGTGCCAAGGTAAACAAATATCACTACCCTTGAGTGCACCCCTGTAATAAATGAGAGAAATAGGACATTATTATAATACAAGTGCCTCCAAAAAGTCAGACACACTGGTATTAGGAATCAAACCAAGTAGATCAATGCAGTGTTTGATAACTTTATTTGAACGTGTTAGAGAGCTCTACAAATGACTTCTAAGCTGGGTGGTGATTGCGGATCAGTGCTGTGTTGAAGACTTCATCACTTTGCTGGTAGTTTAAATATCCTTTAACATCTACAAAATGCATCTGACACTTCTTGGTGAGACAGACATTGGTTTTGAGATTACAGCCAAGCACTGTGGCTTTCACATGTCATCAATTGTCAAAATACCCTATAATGCAATAAAGCATGCCAAAAATTTTTGATGGGAGAGATACCATTCAAAGCATTGCACCAGAGCACCGTACAGAAGTTTTGGCAAGTTTTCCAACAGAACTAAACTAAATATGCTTAAGTGCATGCGTATATATAATCCAAGTTAATGCATATACTAAAAAACTGAACAGAAATGAAGGACTCCTTGGAAACACATACAAATATTCAATGTTCAATGGAACATTGAAACACATACAAATATTCAATGTTTAAGTTCTTTTAAAAAAGAACTTAAACATCTCATCTCGCAATCATAACTCATCTTCATTTTTATATCGGCGTTCTCTTACATTTACAGCTATTACTGTGTGCGTTATTTTCACATTTATTACCCATGCACATTGGAGTTCTTTTAATAGCTGTATATCATTAATTAACGTCATTTCGTTCCCGATTCTACTGCCATTTTTATTGTATGTTTCGTTGTTTTCATAGTTATGCACAATTACTGAACATTGTTTTGTTACCATTTTTACTGGCATGTTTTATTGCATGTTTGCGTTGTTTTTGTTACTATCAATAATTACTTAATCGCTTTTTTGCCATTTTGTTGTACTTATCAACATGTCATTTTCTAACAGGAGGTCCCCTTTCAGCCTTGTGCTATGGGACCTCCTTCTGTATATACTACCTCAATGCGTGTATATTTTTTGCGACAAATAAATGTTCGTAACCATCGAATATCTTCAGCTCATTACAGTCTGGAGGAACAGATAAATACATGCACAGCTCTGAAAGGTCTCATAAGTCACATGAGGTACTTTTTGCATTTCTTCTATACAGAGAGAGTGCAGTACCACACTAGTGCACCTTCATTCATTCTCAGCATACATGTGGTGATCTTCTCTTCCAACAATCGTGTCATCGTGCAGCTGATTTCAAATCAGGTGCTTCTCACAAGGTTTTCAGCTATCTGTCCAGCTGTAAACAAAACGCGCGTTATGTTATAGTAAACCGTAAAACGACGGAGAAGCGCCATTGTATGCCTATAGCTATGAGTATCAGAATGAACTATAAATTAAGAATGTGTGTGTTAGAATGCCTCCAAACAACGTATGTGCTACTGAGCGTGGCAGAGAAGCAGAAGAAGCGAGAAGTGAAATAGCAGGCAATACCAGCAGCACTTAATCATGCAACTTTCTTTTTCGATCACCACAGCAACGCACGCTCGAGTTTCTGTCTTGTACGTGAATGGAAATGAGACCGCTGACAGCTCAATGTGTCAGCGTCGCTGGTACCCGACACGAAGTCACGTCTCACTGCTACCAACCAGCGCACGCTTGTTATTAGCTTGGCAACACACGAAAATGATTAGCACCGAAGCCAACGAATGTTTCCGCGTCATACAATTCGCGAACACACTTATATAAGTACGCACGTTTTCACATCCCGGAAATGTGTTGGCTAGTGCGAGGTTCGCTTTCAGCGATGATGAATACCGATGTTGAAAACAAACACAGTGCAGAAAAAAACTCCTCCGTATGAACTACGCGATATTTCGGGCGTCGTATATGGTGTCTATGTTGCGATGGAAGCTACCGTAGAGTTTCTTCAGCCGATGTGCCTCGCATGTGCTGGTTCATACGAACTAGATGGTAGAGGCCTGCGCTGGATGCAGATGACACCGATCTGAATTGCCTCCGCGGTAGGCGAGGGCTCACGCTCAAACCTTCGAACCTCCGAAGTCTGTTTACACTCGTTTACAGCACAGAAAGTCACAGATCAAAGCACAAGAACACGGACATGCTCCTTTCGCTCGGCCGACGATCGCACACGGGACCGGCGCTAGCATAGCCGGCCGGCATTCGCTGGATTTGTCGGCGTCGCTCGAACTCGGCACGAAACCGCGTCACGCTGGTAGCACTCGCAGTCGTTCGTCGTTTCGTTGTCGTTCTAGATTACGAAGTGGTCATTCAGAAACGTTTGGAGTAGTTTTCATGCTTGCTTTCAGCACTCGGCTGTGCCTTCGAAGCGGCGGCCATTAGGCACATCATTCGGAGTCATCGCGGCCTGTGGCTGCTTGGCGCCACTGTACGCGTGGTGACGTAGCGTGCGCGAGACGAAATATCAAGCCCGGCTTGATCCCTCGCGCCTGCTCGCGTATGCCCCTCCGACGTCGACGCCGAGAGGCGCATTTGACGCTTTTGACGCGTAGACGCGAGCGTACGCGCGCCAGTGGTTGGCACTTTAGCCCGTTGTAGGCCGACCACCGACCGAAGTTTGTGTGTAGAAAGAGTTGTTAACGATTTAGAGTACGATGTACTCTACTATGGGAGAGCAAGCCGTCCCTTGGGCGGCGGGCCTTACAACGTGAAGAGCTTTTGAAATCTAACCGGCCTATTTATGACACGACTATTGGTAGTGGGCGGGAATTCCTTCAAGATCCAGAGCGGCCGTCGTAAGGGCTCAAGCTTTCGCGCGGAATCTCCAAAGATGCATCCTTTAAGTTTAACAAGGGGGTGTTACCTCGCAACTACAAGAAAGCACATATTTCTTTTTTCACATGTCCTTTAACTCAACTGCGCTCTCTCGAATAGCTGAAAAAGGCATTTGGAGGTATGCCGTTGGATCTCCGAGTTGCGCATATCGGCTCTTCATTCACCTCAAAAAGGGGTTCACAGTTCTTTCTATCTATCTATCTATCTATCTATCTATCTATCTATCTATCTATCTATCTATCTATCTATCTATCTATCTATCTATCTATCTATCTATCTATCTATCTATCTATCCTTCTTTCTTTCTTTCTTTCTTTCTTTCTTTCTTTCGTTCGTTCTTTCGTTCTTTCTTTCTTTCTTTCGTTCTTTCTTTCTTTCGTTCGTTCTTTCGTTCTTTCTTTCTTTCTTTCGTTCTTTCTTTCTTTCTTTCTTTCGTTCTTTATTTCTTTCTTCAGATGTCACCTGTGGAGCGTCGTAGACCGGCGGGGGCCAAGAAGCCTGAATCTGGGCAAGTGCGAGCTCGTGGCCCCGACTCCTATCGACACTAATGCTTGCTTGCTTGCTAATGTTCATTCGTCGTCCTCTCGTCACTACGTTATCTATTATTCGACTTTAATGCACAGAAAACATGAAGACACGGAGGAATTAGGGAGGAAAACAGGCTGACAACTAGGGGGGGGAGGGGGGCACAACTCCTGTCTGCTTCTTTGATAAGGCCATACAACAGATGAAGGGAACGTAAGCAGGAAAGAGGGAAAAACAAAGGACACAGACGTAAGCACAGATGAGTAGTCACATGGAAAGATACCTACAAACAGTGCAACAAAACACGAACCGATGAATACCAGTGCACACGATCACCGAGAGGTGAGCGCCACCTACAGACACCTGATTCAAGGACCGCGGTCGTCTCCAGTGATCTCAGCTTCTTTTTCGCCCTTCCCAAAAAAACTTTGCGTGGCACCGTTTTTCCTACTGAAACTGCACGAGTGGCATTTGTGCTGCGCGGTGAGTGGGTCATGTAGAATACTGCGAGTGTGCGCAGAGAGTAGCTCTCTTCCTTAATGGTCGCTCGACGAAGAGTGCACACTCTACATTGATCAAGTGTCCTGGTGTGTCTGTTGTACAGCTCCCTGCATACATTGGCTAATTCAGTTCGGGGGTTGATGACTTCTATCGGACGACCACAATGGGAGCGATGATGCACATGCGCATCTTTCCGTGTGTCATGTAAGGCCCGCTACGACAGTGTGAGATAACACAGTTGACCCAAGACATACCACCTTGGCACACGAATAACGACGTGCTATAGTGTCCCTGGCAGATACCTAAATCAAGGAATAAAGCCGACACAGGGCCCTGCGATGGCGACGAGGATATCGCAATCGCCCTTCTGATGAATGCGGCGAATTCGGGCGGAACCGTTTTGTCCCACCGAAACTACACGATTGGGAGTCGTTGTACTATGTCGTGCAAGAGTCTGGCAGATGGCCACGACTGCGTACTGAGTACACAGCTCTCTTCCTCATCGGTTGCTCAATGAAGAGCACGTAATCTTATACACTGACCAGGCGTCTTGTATGGGTCCGTTTACGCGTGGGACGCTGCGGCGCGGAAGTACAAGCGGGACCTCGGTCTCACGACCGTTACGGGAGCGATAAAAGGGCGTCGTCATCGTCTTCGTGTACGCCTTCAAGCGCGCGTTTGAACTTGCGTCGCGCGGGCGCTCGGCCGTTCGCCCACCTACGTACTACGCGGGCATGCAGCGTACGTGCCTTACGCGTTTCGTCGTTGCGCAGAAAAAGGTGCGCGCGTGTTTTATACGGAGTGCGTCCGATTCGGATCGCGTGTGAAGAGGGCGTCGACGTCGCAACGGTCTTTGGCGGCAGCGCGTTGTTGCTGTTGATGCTTCCTTGGTTCGGCGGCACGAGTTGGCGACTTGTATGCGCTGCGTCTCCTGAAACGCTGTCGACCTCTTTGGGGTCAGCGAACTGTCGTGCGTTTCCCGCCCGGAAGGTTTTAATGGTACGAGTCCAGAGTGTCGCTCATTGCAACGTTTCCAGACCACTATGTCAAGTGCCGGTACGAGTAGTCCGAAAACATTGATCAAAGGAAAGATATATGAAAGAAGTGGGAATCGTTAAGCTAACGTATGTACGTGATAGAGGGAACATTAGGGTATTTCATAAAAAGAAAATTGTGAAATTAAAAACGAAATATGAGTGGTAATTATATAGTACAAAAAGCGTTTAAGAGAACCTTACGGCAACATGGTAAAAAAAATGATGGTCGTGGTTCAAGTGAAGAGTTGTAGTTACATGCTTCATCAAACGAGAAAACTTACCGTTGGTGTCAACACCAATGATGTAGAACTCAGAAATTACGACATTATTAAGTCATAGTTTGATGTCATCGTCACGCGCAAATCGCTAGGACTTGTGATGACGTCACGAGACGAAATAATCGCATGGTCAATAGTGTGCCGATGCTGGACGCAGTGCAGTACCAGCAGAGTTGCGGAAAGCTTGCACTGCTCACGATGCTCTACAGGAAGCAGACCAGTTAGATATGTGAACTGTTGAAGAAAAACAAAACTCCACTTCGTTTAGAACTAAAAAAAACGTATATTCTTAGTGGTAAGACAAGAAAGAACATGAAACATCTCAGCGGTAGGACAAACGTCCGCTCTGTACAAGATGTGAGCGTCTCTTTTCATGAAAGCACGCAGCCCCCCCTCCCTCCCTGTCGACGTAACCACACACTCTCAAAAACACACCACACACTGACTGACGCGCTGCGCTTTCATCTTCGTGGTGGTAAAAGGTCGCCCCGTCGAAGCATTATACCTGTCTAGAAGGATTTTCCCTCCACCTGACAAAAATCTAACCCAGCCCCAAGCACTTACATTAAGGCTTTTGCAAACGCGGATGTACCCTACTTTGAAAATGTTACACATCATGTACCCTGACCTATACCCAAGTAATCTTTGTCCACATTGTGGGGATATAGCTTCACTAGAACACATGCTCTGGCAGTGCACCGAATTCGCTCATATATCGCACATCACCTCTGCCAGATGGAAGCCGGCAATCCGCAGCTCGTCCTTGGCAGATCAGCTCTGGGCTGTCCACCAAGCCCGCGAGGCGGCTGAGGAGCTTGACATCTCAGTCCTCACGTGGGAGCTGCCCGCGACACAGTGATCTGGGTTTTGGAGGACCAAATAAAAGTTTATCCAATCCAATCCAATCGAAGCATTATGATCTCGCAGTTTGAAACCCTCAGTGTCGGCGGACGAGTAGTTCTGACGCTGTCTTAGAAAAGCGTCTGGACAGCGCACGTAAACGAAATAGAAGTGTAGTAACGAGCAGAGAAAATTTGGAGGAGGGTGGCAGGGAATCAGTAAGTTGACTGAGTATATACCGAGAATCGCTTGCAGATAATCACAGCCCCAAATATTTGTTCAGTGACAGTGCCACACTCACACCCATGAATCGTGCACTAGGGTCGCTTTATCTCTATTTTGCTTCGCCTTTTTTTTTACCGTCTATTCGGGGACTCTACAAACAAAGTCTGCGGTCGAAGTGATGGAAGTGCAAGACAATATTAGCGTTTAGGTAAATTCTTAGGAATATGTATTAAGGCAA
This sequence comes from Rhipicephalus microplus, assembly GCF_043290135.1. Classification (NCBI taxonomy): domain Eukaryota; kingdom Metazoa; phylum Arthropoda; class Arachnida; order Ixodida; family Ixodidae; genus Rhipicephalus; species Rhipicephalus microplus. Next base: position 31,228,636 of record NC_134708.1, on the reverse strand, counting down.
CAGGTGGCCAGAGATTTCACAGGTATGCCTGTTCCTAAAAAGAGGGGAGTGCGAAGTGCAGCCGATTATCGTGATGTCTATTTTTGTGATTGTATCAATGTTGTCGCAGAAGCGACATGAGACAACCACAGGCACAACTGCGTTTGACGCGAACGAAAACAAAATTCTTTTTTTTTGTTTATCCGCCTAATAATGCGCGCGCCTGATATGCAGTCTTCGTCCTCCTCTTCTTGAGTCCTGCGAGCTCCAATGAATGTCTTAATTCACCGCGATGTACACTTCCCCGATGAATAGATAGATGAATGAACTTTATTAAGTATTCCGGAATGCGCTACAGAATGTTGCGGGCCGCTCCTACGTTGAAACAGACAGGCCAAGTCTCTCTGCTGCGTCGCGGACCCGTTGGAGTGCGTGCTCATAACTGCATGTTGTAAGAATCCTGAACTTGTAATAGCACTCTCCCATTTAGACTGCGTGATGACTTCACCACAGCGCAACGCGGAGCACCGTCAGAGCATGTGTTCCAAGTTAGCTGTGTCATCGCAGAAGGAGCAATGATTAAATCACCGAAGGATCGTTGATCAATTTGGCGGTATTTCGAGATGAATCTTGTGCTATCGCGTGGAGTATAGGTTATACGCTTCGACTTGAAGAAGCCTTAGTGTCAGATCCCGAGGTCTGCTTACTTTTTTGTGTGGTAGAGAGTATTGACTCCACGCCATGTAAAATGTTCTGTCAGTTCGTTATACGAGGATTCCGGCTTTCCAAAACCCCAGCGCCGCGCGCCCGGATAGCTACGCGGTTACTAGTCCTCGCGCAGCTATGTGGGCTGCTGACTCGTTGAGGCTGAGCGGGGCTCCTTTAATGCGTCCAGTATTGAGCTGGGAACCAAACGAGTGTGTGTGGCTCGATCTCCTTGTCCGCAAAGGATCCGCGAAGCCGGTTCCGTTCACCCATAGAAAATGGAGTTTGAAGGAAGTCCGTGGGATTGTTCATTTATTCTTTAGTGCTCCTTTCAACATCCCGCCATACTTTGGTGGTTCATCGATGGACAACAACCCTAATCTTTCTGTCCTCCTCAGTTCCATTTTTCTTGGTTGTCCTGTTCTTCTTTAGATGTTTCCGATATTTGCGTGACATAATCAGCGAGAGGTGTTAGCGTGGCGTTCGCCTTACCTGTAAGGTGTTGCAAGGTGCTTGGCCGTGCGTGTTTGGGATATTTTTCTTCCGTCATCTTTGTACATGACACCAGATTGTTATATGCCGAGTCGCTAATCGATCGCTGTTGTGATGCATGGTCTCGCTGGTGTCGTCTCACGCCCCCCCCCCCCCCCCCCCCGCGGTGGTCTAGGGGCTAAGGTACTCGGCTGCTGACCCGCAGGGAGCGGGTTCGAATCCCGGCTGCGGCAGCTGCATTTCCGATGGAGGCGGAAATGTTGTAGGCCCGTGTGCTCAGATTTGAGTGCACGTTAAAGAACCCCAGGTGTCGAAATTTCCGGAGCCCTCCGCTACGGCGTCTCTCATAATAATATGGTGGTTTTGGGACGTTAAACCCCACATATCAATCAATCAATGGTGTCGGCTCACGGAACCAGCTAAGTGAATGCATCGTGCGCACGCAGCGACAATCACAACCCATTTTTTTCTATCGTTCTGATTGTTTTACTTTTCGCGCACTTATTAATTTCGGGTCATTTTGCGAGACTTCAAGAAAAACGGGAAAGCGCCACAACCAACATAGTCAAAGCCGCGTCTCAAGAAGAACAAAAGAACCAAGACAAACAAAAAATAAGGATGTCATGCCTGTGCCAACTTGTTGGTGCATCCCTTCTGCCCCCTCGCATATCTCCTCTCTTTAATTTCATGTCGTTTTATTTTCTAAGACGTCCCGTTCAATCCGCAATCGTCGACGAAAGAAGCAACAAAAGGGAGAAGGCAGGGAGGTTAACCAGAAAGACATCCGGTTGGCTACCCTACGCTGGAGAATCAGGGAAGGAGACAAGAAAGATGAAAAAGAGAGAAGGAAAAACTGGGGGTCCCTTAAGCTTCGCCTTCAAGAGCTGAACGCGATAGCAAAATCTGGTCCCTAGTGCACCCTTCAACCGCTAAGTGCATACTTATTCATATGTTTTGTTACATACACACGCACGCACACAAACACGCACACAAACACGCACACAGTAGATTGGACCAGCCCGCGCTATTGTCGCCGAATCGGCTCGTTTTGGTCGTGACACCTGTCGAACAAAATGCGTTAAAGGGGCACTGGAACACTTTTTCAAGTAACCATAGAAAGAATTCACTAGAAGAGCTTACTGCCTCATGAATTCAACGCCACAAACCTTTTAAGAATCCGTCCAGTGCGAGTGGAGTTACAAAGGTATGTCACATGTTGCAATTGCATTATCTCTTCTCTCGTCCCGACGAAAGCGCTGGAAGCTAAGCAGGGAGGGGTGGCAGGGCAAAGAAACTACCACGCCTTGTGATCTTGAGCGCTTTTTTTCTTCTTCGCTTGCATGGCTTCTTCAATGTGATCGAGCGCGCACGCGTGGACAAGTAGCGGCCTCCCGTCGCTATCTCGGTAATTTATTTTTCTTGGTCACAGACGCACAGACAATTTTTCGCTCATAATCAACGGGGCCGACGCCGGTGGCAGGTTTTCTGCGACACGAGCTCTTTGACGCTATCGCGTTAAAAGGGAGAGACAGACAGTAAATTATCTGCAGCGTGTGGAACTCCACCGCCCTTGCTCTGTGTAATCAACGCACGTACACACGCACAGCGTGTGTGTTTGATTTTATTGATATGTGGGGTCTAACGTCCCAAAACCACCATATGATTATGAGAGACGCCGTAGTGGAGGGCTCCGTAAATTTCTACCACCCGGAATTCTTTAACGTGCACCCAAATCTGAGCACACGGGCGTATACAACATTTTCACCTCCTTCGAAAATGCAGCCGCCGCAGTCGAGATTCGATCCCACGACGTGTGGGTCAGCAGCCGAGCACATATAGCCACCAGGCCATCACGATGAGGCGCGCCTGTGTGTTTGTGTTTTGTCTGTGTGTTTATTCGTTAATTAGTTCGTTCGTTCGTTCATAACTGCCTCTTCTGAAACTCATTTTCTCTACTCGCAATTATCCAGCCCCGTTCTTTCCTAAAGCCTGTTAGAGTCTTGAACGATGCACCGCCTTCCTCTCTGTAGAAAGAAACAAGACAAACAGATATAGTAAACGGGTCAGTGTAAAGACATTTTTGTTTTCGCGTGTGTGCTTTTGGTTTACTTCTTCCGCGCGTATACTAACTTCGCAATTATGTTTTTTTGTTTGCTTTTCTTTTCGCGGCTCATCTCTTTCGCTGGTTCACTTATACGGGCTCTCCCCTCGGGCCACTGCCAGCCCCATTGGCGCCGCGCTGAGCTAAGCCGTGCCGCGCGACGTGGTCCTCGGGGAAATCGTTTCTCTGCCGCCGACACCTCGAGCATTGCTCGACGGCAATCCCGTAAAGCCACGGTAAAGGCTCCCAGCCCTCCCTTATGCTAAACGGACGGCGCCGCGGGACCGAGATGAAGCTCGGTCCTCCGATTGATATACCGTGTCTCTCTCGCTTATAGGCTGCGTACTATTAAGGTGAGAACCCTTTAATGTCTCACACTCGCGGCGACCGTCCGCCTTCCGTCCGTGCACTGGAACGGTGCCAGCTGTGGCCCGTCCCCCCCACTCTCTCATCAATCGCGCCATTGCGTAGGGAGTGTTACGAAAACAACTACACGGAACACATAACATAGTTAGTCGAATGGCCTCAGGCTTTCACCGAGCACACTATGCAATTCACAACGTGTCCTTCATTTTTTTTTTCATCTTAAGCCACTGTTAATTTTTTTTTCGTAGAGTCCGCATAGATATACGTACTAATTGAAAACGTGGCTAGAATTGGAGCACCTTATTCGTGCTAAAAAATTGGCAGCATATCCACGGATTGAATGGTGGAAAGTGGGGCGAACCGTTCGTCCGTCAATTCGCTCTTGCTTCCGTCCGTCCATGCGTCCATCTGTGCGACCGTCCATGCGTCCATCCACCCGTCCGTGCGTGCGTCTGTTCGTGCGTCCGTCCCTGCGTTCGTCCATGCATCCACCCCTGCGTCCGTTCATGCGTCCATCCATGCATCTGTCTGTGTGTCCGTTCGTCCATCTATTCAACACTCCAAGTACCACCATCTCGCATCTTTTCATCCTATATTCCCCATATAGAAGCACCGCCATCCAGCGGACATTCCAAGGACTAAACGAAAGGTGGCACACGCACACTTTCTTACGGCTTGCGCTTCGGGTCTACTTCCCACCTTTAACCACCTCGAGTTCATTCATGGTATATACTAGTTCATTGTATTCATGGCCCTGCGGCTCAACGCTCGCTAAACCTTTCTGAAACTAAGGAGGTTACACCCAGCGAGTATAACGTAGCAACCCTTTCTTGTCAGATAGTGCTCAATTTACATGCCAATGGCTGCTAATGGGGATCACAGCGTGCGCGTTAACTAAAAGCCGAACGCTCCTGTCTCTCATTTCCCATTAGCACCTATTGGCATGTACATTAAGCACTATTTTTTATTGTTCAACAACGGACAGAAGAAATCTCTCACCGGCACCACCTTGGTGGTCAAAATGTTATACTTGTTTCATACTACAACGGCTACGAGGAACGAACGGGTGTCGTTATAAGAAGCTTCGCCCCTAAAATGGCGCACTCGGTTTGGCTAGCTGCACACTACTTCTTCGTCGTGTAATGTAGTTCTCTGAATCGAATTCTGGCGCTCTTCTTGTACAGATTCGGGCTTTCGTTCATCCGTTGCCATTCGTGACACGGACGGTAGGGTAGGAAAGGTCCCGGCAGCAGCATCTCAGTATGAACGACGCACAGGGCAGACGGTGGTAGGGTGGCCACCTCCACAACGTCGGCAGGGGTTGTCGCAACCTTCGCTTTCGTGTCCGTGCACACAGCGATCACATGAATGGCGCTGTGTGCTGCGCTCGATAATGACCACTGGAGCCACATCGACGATAAACGCGTTGCAGACTGCGGTAGTCGAAGGTGACTCGATGACCAGAAACGCGAAGATAGTTGGGGACGGGATTTGTGGGACTCATTTCCATCCGTACAAAGCGTGTGCCTGTGAGAACGTCTCGCGATCATGAAGCCAGCGGTCACAGTCAATAACTTGCCGTATGGGTACAACACCTGGACGAGTACCTAGTTGGAGACGAAGGCTGGGAAGAACAGTCAAGCAACGTGAGTTACCTGCAGGCCGACAGGAATACGCTCGCCACCGATGGTCAGGTAGCCAGCGTCGACCATGGGAGTCATGGAAGCCATGCTCTTGACAGTTACTTGCAAGTTCATGCCTCCCATGTGCTGAACGCAGTAAACCTCTGAGATGCCAACTATTGAGGCCGTCGCGTCGACGACGGTCTCCGGACTAGTCCCCGCAAGGACAACAACGTCGAAGGCCTGCGCCTTCGAAGATGTTCATGGCGTTGAAGGAGCCATGGCCAGATGGGGTGGACGTCCCTGACGTGGAACACGCAATGACGTCAAAGTGATCGCTTGGTCTTCGTCTTCCTGAATTGCTGACGTATCCCAAACACGTGCGGCGAAATGATGATGATGAAGATGGCCTGTCGACAATGGCTGCTTATACAAGAAGAATTACTAGAGTCGAAGAGAAAAGCAAGCTCGCGACAGAACGGCTCTATACGAGGTGAGCAGATAAGAGAAGTGTGTTGGGATGCAGTGGTCACAAGAGCGGACGCAAACGCTGAACAGTTACTTCATTTTGCCGCACAACACAAAAGGCGTTAGCTTTATTTCACAATATACCGCCTTCACGATTACTTCACTCACATTAGCAGTTAGTGTGTAATCAGTTACGTTACGAATGTAGTAATTTTGGAATCGGTGATAGTTGACAGATAATTTTGCCTCGGTCGTAAATTTTTTAAACTACCCTCTTGTACATGCTTCCCATAATAACGCGGTGAAAAAAAAAAACGTTCACTTATTTTTGAACTATCGGGAGCCACCAATGGCACCAGTGGCACGAGCAGTAAGTGCATTTGAATTTCTTTTAGATGGGGCAAAATTAAGAACTCGCCACTTATCAATTCGAAGCAAGCGTGTTCGGATCCCAATGATGGAAAGAGTGATTTTTCCTCCATCTGAGTTTACTTCAATATATGTCGTAACTATATACTCTGTTATTAAAGACGACAGTTAGTCTCCTTTGTCTTATTTGTAAGGGAAATGATCTGGTTATTTCCGATGGAGGCGGAAATGTTGTAGGCCCGTGTGCCCAGATTGGGTGCACGTTAAAGAACCCCAGGCGGTCGAAATTTCCGGAGCCCTCCGCTACGGCGCCTCTCATAATCATATGTTGGTTTTGGGATGTTAAACCCCACATATCAATCAAAGAAATGCTGGTCAAAGAACAAACAGGTGTTAAGGACATCTCAATCGAAATTGAGAAGAAAAGATTTTTGGCGTAGGCAAGGTAACCGCTGGTCCTTAAAAGCAGCAGACAAGTTTCCAAGAGAAAAACAAGCCCGCGACGAAACGGTTGAATACCAGAGGAGCGGATTAGAGAAGTATGCTGGGATGTCGTCGTCGAAGCAAGCACAAGACCGGACTGATTGGCCAAATATGGAACAGGCCTCTGCTTTTCAGCGGGAACAGTCATGCTGCTGATGATGACGGTGGTGGTGTATTTCTTGGCCTAAATGACTGTTAGACTCATTTGCTTTCAGAAGGGGATTAAACACCACTCAAAATGACCCACTTTCATTAGAACTGCTGTACGGGTGACCAGCGCTTAGTCAAGCTGCGCAAGCGCAGCTTTTTTCTCTGGTCCCCTATTATCGCAGTGACAATGCGCTGTATCGTCTGAAGCGAAAATAAAATTTGATTTGATTGATTGATTGAAAACATTTTTAGACCAATACATTTAGGAATTTATTGCAGTCAAACCATGAAGCTTTCTGTATGAAATTCCTTAGAGCCGCCATGTGGGCGCCCAGCAGATGTCGAATGTGCCGTCTGCCTCAGGGAAAAAGCGGGGAATCTCCCTTTGCCACCTCATCGCCAACAACGGCCAAGAGTCGGCCTTTCTTTCTACGAATGTCGCATTAGTTTATTTTATTTTATCTCGGAAGGAAATGAGCCCATTCGCAAAATTTCACCTCACCCCTTTCGTGCACAACGCCAGTTATAGCGCTCAAATTGCGGCACACAACGCGGCACTGAGACGGACGATTGGTATCTGGTTCTTAATACACATATACTCCAGTTAGAGAGGAAGAGAGTAATATGGAGATCATGCCTCATCTTTTGTGTCGCCTGCCGCCCCCTTTAATGATCCTCCTATGGGGGAGAAGGGGGGAGGAGCGTTGCGGCCGAGTGAGACTGAAGTTAGTCACTCGAAATGTTACCGGCGTCAGCGCACAGTCATTATAGAGGACGCGCGCGCACGCGTTCATAACCTCTTTCGGCGCTCTTTGTGTCGTTTCGCGAACGTCTCTAAAAGACGACGAAGTCTTTCGCGGTGGTTTCGTAGGAAAATCGGCGGAACTGGGCCGGTCGCCCGGAGCCGAGCAGCGACCTCTCTTTTTTTTTTGATTTCTTTTACTTATCTACTTGTTTTTTTTTTTTCGATCCTCTTCTTTCTTGTGGTCAGACTGCACATAAGCTTGTGGGCACAGTGCCCCGTATTTACAAACGCTTACCGTTCGGACGTCTCGGTCGCTTAACGCAATGTCCATCGCATCTTCTTTCTTTCTTTCTTTCTTTCTTTCTTTCTTTCTTTCTTTCTTTCTTTCTTTCTTTCTTTCTTTCTTTCTTTCTTTCTTTCTTTCTTTCTTTCTTTCTTTCTTTCTTTCTTTCTTTCTTTCCTTCTTTCTTTCTTCCTTTTTTTCTTTCTTTCTTTCTTTCTTCTCCCACTATTTCTGCTCATCCCTTTTGCATAGCGTAATATTAACCCTGATAAACCATGTAGATTGGTTATAGAATGCCTGCGTGTATCTATGAGTGAGCAGTCTTGTGGGTGTGTTTCTATATGTACGGATCTGCGTGTGCTTATGTACTTGTGCATTTATGTCCGAGTCCTTCCAGCGTATATTTGTTCGTGTGTAAATATGTGCACGTGTGGTTATGTGTAGCTGTGTGTGGCTATATATCTGTTTTTTTTTTTGCACTTACGTGTGCAGTGCGTTTGTGCTTATTTACGGGTTCTTTTACGTGCGTACGTTATGAAATATTCTCCGATAACTGGTGACCCTGCAGCCGGCGTTTCGACTAGCTGTCTTGTTGACCCTTCACTGCTGCGACTCAACGCAAGACTACTTGTCGGGAAGTCGGCCCCCGTCACATGCGGCGTCCAGGATTTCCATCTCTTAACGCTTCCATCTTCCCCAGAAATGCCGAACTACGGTCTTCTGTTTATGAATGTACGCTTATGCATGTGTATAAATATCTGTGCGTGTGTACTTGTATGTGTGTTCAAGCCTGTGTGAGAAGGTAGGAGAGAGACAGAGCGTGTGTGTGTGTGTGTGTGTGTGCGTGTGCGTGTGTGTGTGTGTGTGTGTGTGTGTGTGTGTGTGTGTGGGTGTGTGTGTGTGTGTGTGTGTGAGAGAGAGACACCCCTCTGATGCCTTTCAATGCGGAGGCATCATGCGCTAGAAGAAGCCAACAGCTGTCGCAAAGAGGACGCTCACATTTTCACGCTCACACAAAAGCACACCGACGCAAGAAAAGCCTGTGGAAAATGGACTTGCACATAATGCCAGAACGGTGCTCGTTGCCGGGAGCGATTAAGCTTACTTAATCACCGGCAGGGAGGGTCTGAATTGGGACGGTTACACGTATTACGCCGCCATGTGTGCACATTAGACGCCACCGTTGTCCATTAGCAATAGTCTCCCACGGTTCGACCAAATTGTCTTCTGCTTGGATGATCCCGAATGCTCCAAATTACGAAAAGCTCACTCGAGTCTTGGAAGTGCGGACGCTCTTAAAACACGGTAGGTTAGTTGAATAGACCGACGAGCAACTGGGACGGTAGACGTTCATGCCCACACAGCTTGACGTCTTGTATGGGGAGATGACAATAAACATATAATGGATGACCTCCTTCGTAGCTATGGGCGCATGATGGTACAGGAAAAACAATATACGTGGAAAAACGCTATCGTAAAAAAAAAATGGAATATAGGGCAATGAGCTATTTCTTGCGTGTGCCACCAAAGTATTCGCCGGCCGCGCAATAAAAGCGATCACACATCAATGTAGACGTTATTCGATTTGGTTCTGTCTGTGCGTAATAAATTGGGACACTGCAAAGAGGACAAACGCCCTCTTAATTAATGTGCTGATACACGACCACGAAAGCGCGATCACTTAGGCCGGATGTGCGCCAGCACTTTGTAGTCTTTTATTGAAAGAAAATAATTATGAACAGTAAAGACAACATGGAAGCTTATTCCATTACTCAGCTAAACCACAACCGATACACTAAGCATGAATGGGAATTTGTTGTCCTTTACTGAAAGGAGTTACGATTTATCAGTACGTTCGCGATTCGTATTTATTTAAATGGAAAAATAATGAACGAACGACTTGTTTCTGCCGTTCTTGTGGCTACGCCAGTTCACTTGGTTAATATTACATGTATCTCATTAAGAAAGAGGAAAAAATAAATTCTTGAGTTAGGCTGGTTTAAAATTAGGCCTGATTCAGAGCCCGCGAATGTATTGCGCACACAGGTATGTATACGATGCACACTTTCGATGTTGTTCGTACGAGTTGGAGAAGCTGCAAGTCCTTAATGTTATACTCTGAAGACGTCGACTAGTTTAAAGGACGCACGGTCAGATGGAGGCACGGATGGATGGTGCGGCTAATCATGTATTGTGCTGTTACTTGAATGATGTGCACTAAAGGTTCTTCTTGTTCACACATATGCGTTCGTTTTTCGCTGTGCAGGCGTTCAGTTTCGGTTTCTGTTTTGCGGAGCGTGACGGCGTAGACGACGACAAGGCTGGTCCATAAGGAGCGTCGCTCCTCAAAAAGATTTCTGCGCCGAACAGCACAATGCGACAAATGTTAGTTAGAGACTTAAATGTCGAATCAAATGTAGTAATGATGTCTTCACTGCAACGTAGTATTGTTGGTCGTGATACATAGACGTGCCGAAGTGTGTGTGCCCTCTTACTGGATTGTTATGAAGTCTTTGTGTCCTGTACATTCTGTAAATTTTTTTCAAAACAAATTCCAGCACAGTACTACTCTAAATCGTAAACCACTTTTTCGTAACACACACAAAATGCGCTGTTTGAAATTATTGACGCTATTTTTACCAAGCAGCGGCCACGAAGAGAGGCAGACGCAACAAGCGGAGACCACGAAGCACGTCGAGCACGTTATCCTGTCACTCTTTCCACGTCCGTACATCGTTGCCAAACGCTAATGAACGCAAAGCGCGACAATGTTGCCGTGGCGCCCCGCCACGGTGGTGTAGTAGTCAAGGTGCTCTGCAGGATAACCCGAAGGTCACGGCATCCAAACCCGGCCGCAACGGCTGCATTTCCTTCATTTCCTGTTCGAGGCTCGTGTACTTGCGATTGAGGCGCACGTTAGACAACCCCAGGTGGTCGAAATTTCCGGAGCCCTCCACTGCGGCGTTTCTCACGATTATGCCGTGTTAGAGTTACTGTATATGCTACCTTTAGGTAGCAGAGTTGCGCCAAGGTACGCTATCTTGGGTTCAAAAGTCTTGCGGGAAAGCCAATCACCACCCGCATAGGAGCAGCGATCGCGCTTCAGAATACCAGCGTTGCTTCTTTTTTTTTAAATGCGAAGCATGTCTTAGTGAACTTCGGCGACTTTGACCGTATCTATTTATCTAGCCGCTTACGTTTGGGTGCTCTCGTGGTCACCCCCTTAACTTGGCGTGAACCAAAATTAGCATGGGAGGGTAATATGGTTCGACAAATACGACGCGTTGGTGAAGACATGAATAATGCCACAATCCCGTCGCCTACGTCGTCAAACACTTCCTGCCAAATAGTAACACATACCCATGGTCGTGTACGGGTCACTGGTATGCAGGTATGTGCCATAGGTATTGACACTTAATGTCTACCCAGGAACGACGAGAACACACGTGAACAATTTGAACGGGTGAGCGTTAAGCAAAACCCGACATTGGTAGCGTCGACCAAACGAAGGCATAGAATATATGTCAGTGTTAAGAAAAACCTGACATAGGCAGCGTTGACCGCCTCGACGAATGCAAATAATGCATTTTAAGGTCCCAGCAGGAAACGAACCTATGTGTTTTGCGTAGCAGTCGAGCATTCTACCACAGAGCTACGCCAGGTATCGGAACTACTTTTCAAATAGACACTAATCTTAGGGAAACGTCAATAGTGGTTGTAGTGCTGTTTACCCAATACAGCCGTCACGTCGGGTTAACGTCGATTTCGGTTAGGTGTCATGCGCTGAGGTTGATTTATGTAGCAGTGCCCAGGGCCAGCATGTTCGCGAGCATCATACGCTTCATATCAGCTTCTGGTGTTGCTAATACGCATGTTGCAGTTGACATCTTTGCGCAAGTGCGAACAACTGGTTATATCAACGTCAGCAACTCTTCGACGTATGCCTGTGCGTGCGGAATTTGTACATATATTGAGCGTCATTTCATGATGTGTCGTTCAATAAAAAACAAAATTGCAACATGGTCACCTTCTCTGCGCATTCTTCGCATAACGTTGATTACCAGGTACGTGGGATCTGCCGAATTTTTAAATGCGAAGCATTTCTTAGCGAACTTCGGCGACTTTCAGCGTATCTATCTATCTATCTATCTATCTATCTATCTATCTATCTATCTATCTATCTATCTATCTATCTATCTATCTATCTATCTATCTATCTATCTATCTATCTATCTATCTATCTATCTATCTATCTATCTATCTATCTATCTATCTATCTAGCCGCCTACGACTTTTTTTGCTTTCTTTTTATTTTTTATGAGGACCAACGCCGGGCAGGGAGCATCAAGGCTGTTGCAAGGCAAAAGGCAGTTAGAAAGAAACAAAGAAAAATTATCAACAAAGTACGTTCAGAACTTGGACGAGGAAGCCTCCGACGCTAGATGCGCCGGCCCTTTACAGGCGCCGAGACACTGAAGGAGGAGGGCGCAGCGCCGCCATGGGGACGCGTCCAGCGTCCCTGTGAGACGCGCCCAGTGTCTGTCATGGACGCACTCGGGGTATTGTTGCGAAGGGCGGCAGCACGCTCATATCGCTGCGAAGCATCGGCGTAAACTGCGTACTGTTGGCCTCTCCACGCCATGCATGTGAACCACCTTTGACCACGTGATGGCGCGCGACCAATAACTCTGCTGGAATCGTGAAAAGCTGGGTGAGTGGCGCCCGGAAAACAGGAGCGCAACATACGAGGTTTGAACACACATTTTTAAAACATCCTTGGGCGCAAACTCTGATGCATAAAGGTAGCATATACATTGACCTTATGTCGTAGTTTCAGTACCGTTCAATGTCAAATATTATTAATATTGTGGCCATCGCGTCAAAGCCATGATTTGATTGATTCATTGATTTGTGGGGTTTAGCGTCCCAAAACCACCATATGATTATGAGAGACGCCGTAGTGGAGGGCTCCGGAAATTTCGACCACCTGGGGTTCTTTAACGTGCACCCAAATCTGAGTACACGGGCCTACAACATTTCCGCCTCCATCGGAAATGCAGCCGCTACAGCCGGGATTTGATCCCGCGACTTGCGAGTCATTAGCCGAGTACCTTAGCCACTAGACCACCGTGGCGGGGCGTCAACGCCATGATGCACTTCTGTCATACCTGATTCGGGCAAATCATGCCGATCCTGCCCGAAGATATCGAACGGTCCAATCGCATGCGATAAAGATAGATTAAGAGCCGCACTGCGAGCCAGTGAAAGCCACATCAGCAGCCACATGTGCAAGTTAGTTGCAACAATACTGATTGTTGGCCTAGCTGGTACTTGCTTACTGACATGCTTTGGCCGCAAAATAACAAACACAAAGTAAAGAAACAGTCAACGACAAGCACAAGCGGCACTTCCAACTAAAGTAGACCGGGTGCAAATCCAGACTTAAGTAACAACATACAGACTTGCGCAATCTTCACACAGCCTTACGCTATCCAGTTATGGAACAATCTCTTCTCCGTATTACAGCATATTATATTAAGAAGAATGGTGAAAGTTGTATCAGCGAACCGTCGGTGACGTTGTACTTATCGGAGAAGATATTGTTCGATAGCTGGATAGCGTAAGGCTGTGTGTAGACTGCGCATGTATATATGTTGTTACTGAAGTCTGGATTTGCATCCAGTCTACTTTAGTTGGAAGTGCCGCTTGTGCTTGTCGTTTAGTGTTTCTTTACTTTGTGTGTGTTATTTTGCGGCCAAAGCATGTCAGTAAGCAAGTTAGATGCATAGTGCTGAAGTAGATAAGTACGCGTGTTCCCTTGAAGACAGTCGTGGCTTAGTAGCGATTAGGGTGCCCGGCTGCTGATCTGATGGTCGCGGGTTCGCTCCCGGCGGCTGTGGTCAAGGCCCGTGTTCTGTGCGATATGTCAGCGCACGTCAAAGAGCACCAGGTGGTCAAAATTTCTGCAGCCCTACGGCGTCTCTCATAATAGTGGTTCGGCGACGTGAATCCCCAGATATAATTATTGAAAACATGGAGGGACGTATTGCCCTCTAAATGCTGACATCAAGCAGTGTAACTCCGTCGTTTTAGGCAACAGTGCCCACTCTCCTTTCTTCCGTTTTTTTTTCGCAAATTGCTTGCGTCTTTAGAAATAGTGGTTAACTATGAAGAGTACTTTCAAGTATACACTACAACGGGAGAGCACTATACGCCGTCTTAGATCGAGTGTATCTCCTACACCCGCTAATTGTTTAGATAAATAGTGAACGCTTTAGACCACCGTTCTACGAAAGAGCCTTAAGCTGTCTAGGAAGGCACAGAGTCTGGTGAAATTAACTAAATTAACTTCAGGGTCTAGAGTAGTGTACTCAAGAGGATGTGTAGGGACGAGACGGTACTGTGAAGCTTCTTTGTATTGTCTACTCCCTCGTGCCGCGAGGTATAGTTGACAATGAATTTCGATATTATTGTGTTGTAGAAGTGTGAGTATCTGTATTCAGTGATGAAATTTTGCATACTCCCCCCTCCCCCCCACTATCTTGGGCGCTGTAGGTACTACGATAAATAAATAAATAAAAAGGGGACTCGTGTATGGCGTACGTGTAGGCAATGGTGCGTTTAGAAAAAGTGTTACTGTAGTACTGGCAGCACTTTGTACTCTACCATGGGAGAGAACAAAGCCGTCCTGGGGGCCCCACACTTGATGAAGCCGTCTTGACAGAAATTACGCCGTAAACGACTTCGCGACGTTCGACCATTTTGTCATATATATATATATATATATATATATATATATATATATATATATATATATATATATATATATATATATATATATATATATATATATATATATATATATATATATATATTGTCACGAGCGGTTGCAATGCACGGCGCATACAGCGCGAATGAACATTCAGAAAAAAAGGTGAAGAAGGAAGACGACGTTGGGTGTGCTGTCTCGAGACCCCTTGTGGAAGTAAACGCGAACCATCCAGGCTCGCCTGTTTTTCAACCTTTTCGTGTACTTCTTGCGTGTAACATTTGGTGGAGCTGTGCTGGGTACCTCCCACGACCTACGACGGAGCCGTCAGCACCAGAACTTCGTAGAAGCCGTCGCCTTGCCGGACTTTCGCCATCGCGCCCCGACATGTCTCTGGAGCAAAATGACCCCCTCAGCAATGCCTCGGCAAGACCACCGCTGTATCAGCATTACCGAGAGCCACGGCCGTTCTCAGCAAAGCCAGGGGAAGACTTCGATGAATGGCTGACCCATTACGAAAGGGTAAGCCAATGCAACAACTGGAACCCGGCCAGCCAGCTCAGGCATGTCGTTTTTTATTTGACGGACACGGCCCTGGTTTGGTATGAAAACCACGCCGACACGCTTACTACATGGAGCAGTCTTATTGAAGAAATGAAGAAGTGCTTTAGCGACTCGGACACTAAGAAGAAACGAGCGGAAACAGCTTTAGCTCAGAGAGCTCAGGTGATCGGCGAGACTTGCACGACATATATTGAAGAAGTTCTCAAGCTGTGTAAGACCATCGACTCTCGAATGCCCGAGGAAGATAAAGTGGGACACCTTTTAAAAGGTATTGCGGAAGACGTCTATAACTTCCTCATTGGAAAAGACAACCTGAACACCGTATCAGACGTGATTCGGCACTGCCGCACATTCGAGGCGCTGAAAACTCGCCGAATCACGCCGAAGTTTGGACGGCTAGCCAATGTCACGACTGTGGCCAGCGTTGACGCGAGTCCGCAGACAGACCTCTCAGCTACCATTCGGCAGATTGTCCGTGAGGAGCTCCTGCGGCACGAAGAACAAACGCGTTATGCGGTGCCGCGTTGCGCCTCCGTCGCTTTCCGAGACGCCGTCTGCGCATCTCCTCCGGCTACTTGGCAGCATTCGGTGAATGCTGCGGATTGTAACAGCTACCGACACGACCCGCATTATGGCCAGACCGAACAACGCCATTACGACTCGATTGATCGGCGTTTTGATCAGCATCCACGCGACGTTCGCCCACGAAGACCCAGCACTGCCTACGACATCCAAGGGGAGGGGATGAGTTACTCTCAGCCTGTGGCCGCTGTGGAATATTTCAATCAGCGTCCGGAAGTTCGCCCTCTGCCCGTGTGTTACAACTGTGGCACGCCTGGCCACATAGCTAGGTATTGTAATCGACGTCGGGCATTCAGCAATGGACAGTCGGGATCGTTTATGCAACACGGTGGTCGTGCAATGGACACTAATAGGCCAGGAAACACCACTTTTGAAGGCTACTTCCGAGAAGAAAGAAGCCGTCACTTCCCTCTGGACAGCTATTCTGGAGAACAAGAAAGGTATCGAAACCGTTACCGCTCTCCTGCCTCCGAACGTACTCTGACACCACCACCAGCTTTCCGAGCGTCTCGATCTCCATCTCCCAGACGGCGTGTGACGTCATCATCTCCTCGACGCCGCTTCGCGTCACCACCGCCGGGAAACTAGCCAGCGCGGCCGATGGAGGTGAGGTCGCTGGAAAATCTTTGCTGCCGACTCGGATACCTCCACCTATCTTCATGCTGAAGAATAAGGTTAATGTACTTATTGATGGCGTTTCTACCATGGCTTTAGTCGACACGGGAGCAACTGTTTCTGTCATGAGTGTGGTGTTCAAAAATCTGCTGGGACGCAAGGTTATGTTTCATTGGGACCACAGCACAAGCTTTCGTGGAGTGAGTGGGGACTCATTATACCCGGTTGGTGTGTGTAACGTGGATGTCTCCTTGGGTGGTCAAACCTTTAACACTGAGTTTACCGTGCTTCCGCGTTCCACACACGATGTAATTCTCGGCATTGACTTTTTGAAATTGTGTGGCGCCAATGTTGACTGCCGAACAGGAGAACTCAGTATTTGCGGAAGTGTGTCCTCTGCGCTCTTAGGAGAATCATCCCAGCAAGAGAGTGTGTTTTGTGTTTCTGAAGACACTGTTGTGCCTGCTTTATCCGCGATGCGCGTTCCTGTTGTTTGTTCGTCTTCTGTTAGTACTTCGTTCGATGTTGCGGTGGAACCGGTCCATAGAAACTGTCTTAAGAAAAATGTGTTGGTTCCGTATTGTATGGTTTCAGTTACCGATGGATGCGCAGGGCTATGGACGCTAAATTGCTCCACTGAAGCCGTAGTGCTGTCTCAAGGCCTAAAACTTGCTACGTTTCAGGGAGAGTCATTTATACCTATGGCAGTGCTTACAGAACTACCGGATACAGCACAAACCAGTGTCTCGCACACCGCAAACGAACACATGCTCGGAATGGTAGCTACATCGCTCAGTGACCATGAACGTCGTGTTTTGATGGCCCTGCTCTCGAAACACTCTTCAATATTCGACTTTGCACAGCACGACGGCCCCACATCGATTCCTGCATCCCGTACTCGCCATCGCATCAACACAGGATCCGCTGAACCGATTCGTCAAAAACCATATCGTGTGTCCTCTGCGGAGCGAAAGATCATCAGCGCTCAAGTCGAAGAAATGATGGGTAAAGGAGTAATTCGGGAATCGTCTAGCCCTTGGGCAGCTCCAGTGATACTGGTGAAGAAGAAAGACGGCACGTGGCGATTCTGTGTCGATTACCGTCGCCTAAATGCCGTTACTAGGAAAGACGTATACCCACTCCCACGAATTGACGACGCCATCGATTGCCTCTTTGCGGCTTCTTACTTCTCTTCTGTGGATTTACGATCAGGTTACTGGCAAATCCCTATGCACCCGGATGACAGAGAGAAGACCGCTTTTGTAACGCCCGATGGACTATTTGAATTCAACGTGATGCCTTTCGGGCTTTGTAACGCCCCCGCAACGTTTGAAAGGTTCATGGACACTATACTTCGCGGTTTGAAGTGGGAAGTTTGTATGTGCTACCTAGACGACGTTGTGATCTTCGGCCGAACATTTCGTGAGCATAACGAGCGCCTGGACTTGGTACTGAACTGCTTGAGGAAGGCCGGCCTTGTGCTTAATTCTAAAAAGTGCCATTTTGGTGAACGACAGACACTTGTGCTGGGACACCTGATCGACAAAGAAGGTATACGACCAGATCCACAAAAGACAACAGCTGTGGAGGCATTCGAGGCACCTCGCTCTGTGAAGCAGCTACGAAGTTTTTTAGGGTTATGCTCCTACTTTCGCCGTTTCATTCCCAAATTTGCTGACATAGCTCATCCGCTCACATGCCTTCTCCAAAAAGGTGTTCCTTTCGAGTGGAGCTCGGAATGCGACTCATCGTTTCGGCAGCTAAAGCTACTGTTGACGTCCCAGCCTATTCTTCGCCACTTCAATCCGTCATCACCGACAGAAGTTCATACCGATGCTAGTGGTGTTGGCATTGGCGCCGTACTAGTTCAGCGTGTCGGCGACAGCGAGCATGTGATATCGTACGCTAGCCGCTCATTGAGTCGCCCCGAGCGCAACTACACTGTCACCGAACAAGAGTGTCTGGCGGTCGTCTTCGCTGTGCAACGGTTTCGATCGTATCTCTACGGGCGCCCCTTTACTGTCGTCACGGATCATCACTCTCTATGCTGGCTTGTGAATCTTCGGGATCCCTCTGGTCGACTAGCACGCTGGGCGCTCCGTCTGCAGGAGTATGATTTCGTTGTTTCCTACAAGAGCGGCCGGCGACACGCTGATGCTGATTGTCTCTCTCGCCTGCCACTCCCAACGACTGAATGTGACGCGGACAACTTTGATGAATACATCGCTTTTGTGTCCACGGGATTTCCGGATATGGATACCTTCATATCAGAGCAGAGGAAAGACGACAGCTTACAGCCGCTATTCGCGGCCGCGCGGGAGTCCGCTGCAGACAATCGTTTTCGCTTACGTGACGGCGCCCTATATAAGACGAACTTCTCGGCTACCGGTGCGCGCTACCTTTTGGTTGTCCCCAAGAGCCTTCGCAGTCACGTATTATCTGCCATGCACGACGAACCAACTTCCGGACATCTTGGATGCACAAGAACACTCTACCGTGCTCAGGAACGCTTTTATTGGCCCCGGATGCGCAATGATACCGAACGGTACGTCGCCAGCTGCACCCAATGTCAGCGTTACAAGCGACCAACTGACGCGCCGTCTGGTCGCCTTCAGCCTGTTTCGCCTCCTAGCACCCCTTTGAGCAAGTTGGTATAGATCTTCTGGGCCCTTTTCCGCGATCCACAGACGGCAATCGTTGGGTCATCGTTTGCGTAGACCACTTAACCCGTTATTGTGAGACGGCAGCACTGCCGTCGGCCACAGCAAAAGACGTTTCCATCTTCTTGCTGTTTCAAGTTATCCTCAGACACGGACCTCCTCGCATCGTAATCAGCGACCGTGGGCGGCAATTTACCGCGGATGTTGTCGAAGAGACCCTTCGTCTGTGCTCATCAAGCTTCCGCCATTCCACTCCATACCATCCACAGACTAATGGTCTAGTGGAACGCACGAACCGAACGCTTGCCAACATGCTGTCCATGTACATCGACTCCGCGCACAAAAACTGGGACACAATTTTGCCTTTCATCACCTATGCTTTCAACACCGCAAGACATGAGACCACTGGTTACTCACCTTTCTTTCTCCTTTATGCTCGTCCACCACGCTATAATCTTGACACTATGCTTCCCTACTCTGCTCATCACAGTGAGCCGATCAACGAGATTCTCTGTAGAGCAGAAGAAGCGCGACGCCTCGCTCGGCTACGCACCGTCACCTCGCAAGACCGGTCAAAGATCCGCTATGACGACCGTCACCGACATGTTCACTTCAATCCTGGAGATCAGGTGTGGCTCTGGACGCCTTTACGGAAACGTGGCCTGTACCAGAAATTTCTCGCTCACTATGTCGGGCCCTACGTTATCCTCGAACGCCTCAGTGAGGTCAACTACCGCATAGCACGGCTCACAAGCACTGGACGGCGCTCGGCTAAAACAGAAGTGGCGCACGTCGCTCGCATGAAGCTATGCAATGCACGAACCACTGAGTGACTCGCCCGGCGGGCTTCGTCTGCCAACGGGGAAATGTCACGAGCGGTTGCAATGCACGGCGCATACAGCGCGAATGAACATTCAGAAAAAAAGGTGAAGAAGGAAGACGACGTTGGGTGTGCTGTCTCGAGACCCCTTGTGGAAGTAAACGCGAACCATCCAGGCTCGCCTGTTTTTCAACCTTTTCGTGTACTTCTTGCGTGTAACATTATATATATATATATATATATATAAGGAGCCCGTCCTCCTACCCCAAGGTTCTGCAGTGTCATGTTATGTGGATACACAACCGGTATCTTTGGTCTCTCTTGACGCCTTGACAGCTCAGCCACAACAGGCCCAGTCTGTTACTTCCTCCTCCTTTGCTCCCGGGATAAATCCTGACCTTTCTGCTTCTCAGCGTGAGGCGTTGCTCAATTTGCTCAGGAAACACCAGGCCTCCTTCGACGCCAATGCTTCGGCACTAGGACAGACCACAGTTGCGCATCATCGCATCGACACTGAAGGTCAGACTGTTGTACGTCGTCGTCCCTACCGAGTCTCCTTGGCCGAGCGCAAAATCATCGAGGAGAACGTGACCGATATGCTAAACAGAAACATCATACGACCCTCTACCAGTTCTTGGTCATCACCCATTGTGTTGGTACAAAAGAAGGATGGATCGGTACAATTTTGTGTTGAACCGCGCGCTCAACAAGATTACCCGAAAGAATGTATATCCGATGCCCCGTATAGATGATGCACTTGACTCATTGCAAGGCGCCCAATACTTCTCCACCCTTGACCTTCGGTCCGGGTATTGGCAAATACCAATGGACGAAGCAGACAAATAAAAGACCGCCTTTTCTACGCCGGACGGTCTTTACGAGTTTAACGTAATGCCATTTGGTCTATGTAATGCTCCCGCCACATTTGAAAGGATGATCGGCACTGTTCTTCGTGGCCTCAAGTGGAAAACTTGTCTATGCTACCTCGATGATATCGTCGTGTTTTCTTCCACTTTTGATGATCATCTGCAACGCCTAGATCAAGTGCTCACATGTCTCTCCAACGCTGGACTTCAACTAAACACAAGGAAGTGCCATTTTGGCAACACAGCTATAAAAGTTCTAGGACATCTCGTTACTAAAGATGGCATCCAGCCCGATCCGGACAAAATTTCCGCAGTCCTCAACTTTCCGCGACCCTTCCGTTCCAAAGAACTACGCAGTTTCCTTGGACTCGCATCATACTTTCGCCGCTTCATTCGCAACTTTGCCACTATTGCCGCTCCTCTCCGCAAGCTCCTTGCTAGTACCGGTTCTTTCGATTGGAATGATCAATGCGAAGCCTCATTTCAAGAACTCAAGCAGGCACTGACATCCCCACCGGTGCTTTGTTATTTCGATGACAAGGCACCTACGATATTACACACTGATGCGAGTGGACAAGGAATCGGCGCCGTACTCCTGCAGCGCGACCATGCCTTTCGCGAGAAAGTTGTCGCGTATGCAAGCCGCACTCTGACCTCTGCAGAGAAGAGGTACTCGATAACCGAACAAGAGTGCTTGGCTGTTGTCTGGTCCATCCAAAAATTTCTTCCGTACCTACATGGTCAACATTTTACTGTTGTGACAGACCACCATGCTCTTTGCTGGTTGTCCACAATCAAAAAATTGTCGGGACGACTTGGCCGCTGGATTCTCCGATTACAATCTTATGACTTTGACGTCATCTACAAGACTGGAAGACAACATCAAGATGCCGACGCTTTGTCACGATGCCCTTTGCCGCAGTTTTCGGCGCACGTCACATCCCCTTGTCAAATTGGCTATACGGAGGACGCCTCGTCGATATCATCCATTTCTTCCCTACCTTCATCCACCCGTCCGTCAGTACTTACTACTCACCAGCGAGCCGATTCGTATTGCACTGACATCATTGGTCGGCTTACCGGTGCTTCGTCTTCCCCTAATGCCAGGCTCCGGAAACAACTACGACTATTCAAGTTGGAGGACGATGTGCTATATCGATACATTTTCCACCCGGAAGGCCACCGATGGGTTCCCGTCGTACCACGCGAACTACGCACTGAAGTTTTGCGCGCTTCCCACGACGACCCGACGTCAGGACACTTGGGTTACTACAAAACATACGAGCGCATCCGCAGTCGATTCTTCTGGCCAGGTCTTTCCACGACAGTAGCTATATATATTGCCTCGTGCGCACTTTGCCGACACCGCAAGCGGCCCACTACTGCTCCAGTCGGTACCCTACAACCACTTCCTTGTCCATCAGAGCCGTTCTCTGTCGTCGGAATTGACCTCTTCGGGCCCCTCCCAAATACATCAGACGGCAAGAGGTGGATCGTCACCGCGGTTGATCACTTGACCCGGTACGCTGAGACGGCCTCAATCACTTCAGGAAGTGCTTCGGAAGTAGCAACTTTCTTCTTGAATGCTATTTATCTACGTCATGGAGCCCCTCGTGTCCTTTTGAGCGACCGGGGAAAGGCATTTCTTTCAAGCACGCTCAGTGAAGTTCTTCAAGCATCAAAAACAGTTCATAAAACAACATCTAGCTATCACCCGCAAACCAATGGCTTAACGGAAAGATTTCATTGCACGCTGGGTGACATGCTGTCCATGTATATTCGACCGGACCATCGCAATTGGGATGCCATACTTCCCTTTGTCACGTATGCATATAATACGTCAGTTCAACGAACCACAGGCTATTCTCCATTTTTTCCTAGTATACGGACGCCAACCGACATCACCACTCGACGTTTCATTTTTTTCTGGCCCCGTCAAGTCTTCACCATTCGTTTGCGACCAGTTTCTGTCCCGCGTTGCTCGATGCCGTCGTCTTGCCCGTGTAAACACCGAAGCTAGCCAAGAAGATCGCAAACGTCGTCACGATGCCACTCACCGCGTCGTTCTCTACCGCCCTGGCGACAATGTACTTCTGTGGACTCCTGCGCGAACGCCTGGCTTATGCGAAAAGTTTGAGTCACGCTATCTTGGCCCTTACAAAGTTATCGAACAGACCTCACCGGTGAACTACCATGTCACACCTGTTCATGTCCCCACTGACCAACGCTGCCGCGGGACAGAGATTGTGCACGTGTCGCGTCTCAAGCCCTATTGTATGCGTTCCACAGCGTAATTCACGGCCAGGCTGGCCGCTTCCGTCGACGGGGGAAATTAGTGTGAGATTTCATTGTACGTCATCTTCC
The DNA here is from genome assembly GCF_043290135.1 of Rhipicephalus microplus. Lineage (NCBI taxonomy): Eukaryota > Metazoa > Arthropoda > Arachnida > Ixodida > Ixodidae > Rhipicephalus > Rhipicephalus microplus. The sequence continues at coordinate 31,205,633 of NC_134708.1, read as the reverse complement.
TCATCTATCAATAACCATCATCAGTCTTCGCCCCGTTCCTCTTCATGATCGTCACCATCTTGCTGTTGCTTGAATGAAGCGTCAGCTGCACCGTTGTATTTCAATATATATATATATATATATATATATATATATATATATATATATATATATATATATATATATATATATATATATATTGGAGGAGCGTTTGTCGCCGGATCCGGGAATAATAGGAGAATAAAAGGAGTTTGACTCACAAGTGAAAAGATTTTTTACTTGACGTTTCGACCGTGGGCCCGGCCTTCGTCAGAATGAAACAAAACACAGCAATGGTAACCACTTATATGCCAGTTGGTCACATGGATTGTAGATAGGTACAATCAATACACGTGGAAAAAATGCGTTCAAAATGTATCAACATACTGTTCGTCAGTAACATACTCGCGTAACAAGAAGATTCAACAGCAATTGACAGCTCATGTGGTGACGAAAAAAAAAAAAAAAAAAAAAAAAAAAAAAAAACACCGATAACAGAAGATTAACACGTGAAAAACAGCACCTACACTGTTACGGACAATTTTCAAGGATATAATAATAAAAGGTGATCAATGCGCATGACATATTACTGGCGCAAGAACGTTAAGGTGCCGGGATTTTCGTTGAGACCGAAAGCAATGGTACTGAATTTGTGGATGAGATATGATTCCCGGACTTCTCTGTCACGATGGGAGCTAAAGCCTGACTCTAGAATTGTAGCTTTTATCTTGCTGAAGGAATGACCTGGAAGCGCAACGTGTTTCGATAACGGTAAGTTAGGAAGGGAAATCGCGTGTGCTTTATGATTATTAAAACGTAGACGAAAGCTGGTCTCGGTTTGTCCAATGTATTGCATACCACATACAGAGCACTCCAGAAGATAGATTACGTTCGATGTGTAACAGCAAAAGTTACCCTTTATTTTAAGACTGAAACCGGAGGCGGTACTCTGAGCTGAAAGTGATGTTGTCATATGTGCACAAATTTTGCAGCGTGATTTATTGCATGGATGGCAACCCGAAAAAGACTGCCACCTCACGCCTAACCAACCTGGTCCTCACTCATTCAGCTTCGGCTCCCAGAGTAAACTGTATTCTTCAAAAGCATCATAATATCCTCTTGCAAAGCCAACGTCTCCGAACAATCTTCCCGATTCCACCTAAAGTAATCTACAGACGCTCTAAAAATTTACACGACTTAGTCACATCCTCTAAAGTTACTAAACCGCAATATTCGGGTTGCCATCCATGCAATAAATCACGCTGCAAAATTTGTGCACATATGACAACATCACTTTCAGCTCAGAGTACCGCCTCCGGTTTCAGTCTTAAAATAAAGGGTAACTTTTGCTGTTACACATCGAACGTAATCTATCTTCTGGAGTGCTCTGTATGTGGTATGCAATACATTGGACAAACCGAGACCAGCTTTCGTCTACGTTTTAATAATCATAAAGCACACGCGATTTCCCTTCCTAACTTACCGTTATCGAAACACGTTGCGCTTCCAGGTCATTCCTTCAGCAAGATAAAAGCTACAATTCTAGAGTCAGGCTTTAGCTCCCATCGTGACAGAGAAGTCCGGGAATCATATCTCATCCACAAATTCAGTACCATTGCTTTCGGTCTCAACGAAAATCCCGGCACCTTAACGTTCTTGCGCCAGTAATATGTCATGCGCATTGATCACCTTTTATTATTATATCCTTGAAAATTGTCCGTAACAGTGTAGGTGCTGTTTTTCACGTGTTAATCTTCTGTTATCGGTGTTTTTTTTTTTTTTTTTTTTTTTTTTTTTTTTCGTCACCACATGAGCTGTCAATTGCTGTTGAATCTTCTTGTTACGCGAGTATGTTACTGACGAACAGTATGTTGATACATTTTGAACGCATTTTTTCCACGTGTATTGATTGTACCTATCTACAATCCATGTGACCAACTGGCATATAAGTGGTTACCATTGCTGTGTTTTGTTTCATTCTGACGAAGGCCGGGCCCACGGTCGAAACGTCAAGTAAAAAATCTTTTCACTTGTGAGTCAAACTCCTTTTATTCTCCTATATATATATATATATATATATATTCGTGTTTAGAAAACGTTTATTTGCACTATGTACAAAAAAACAAAAGTTTCATGACATTCCAGTAATGGGCCCATATAGTTCAACAGATCTATATACCACGACCAACATCACTACGTTGAAAGGAAGACATCATTGCTCTAATCTACATGACATTGCTGACATACGTATGCACAAGAATTCATGCGATATCATGATACAATGAACGGTATAACGATACAATAGATGCAATGAAACACAATTGGTTACAAACGAAATCATGAATAACTACTCAACGGGCGCTGCTTAGCACCACGTCGGTGAAAAAAAATGAGTTTTACCCGTTCGTGTTCAACACTGACGAAAGGGCACGACCAATGCCGCAGAAACTCGTGCTCCCCGAGGAAGAAAAGCTCTTCGGAGAGGAACGCGAGGATCTCTCGTCTCATTCTCCCCAGTATCGGCCAGAAAGCACGCCGGCGGCGATTGGCAGCTACAGCCTCACATCGGCCGAGCATGTCATTGTTCGTGAGGTCCACAGTTGATGAAAGTTGTCATACGCAGTTCCCACTTTCAACGTCCCTATTCGTCTTCCGGCGTGCGTACATAATTTTTCCTCCGAGTTATTATTTCTGTGTCGCACGCTCTTATGGCATGCCGGAGTCATAGCGAGTAACTTGCATGGCAGTTGCTGTCCTTTAGTTCAATGTTATCAGTGCACTTAAAAAAAAACACTATAGCAAGCGAGCGTTTCCTTCCGTAGTTACGCATCGTTTATTATGACGAGACGCTTTCAAGATTGCGATAGTAGCAGCAGCAAGTGTTGTACTCTTGGTTCTATAGTATAGACCTTTTCACTCAGCGCTCCATGGGTGCCGTCATAGTCCTCTCTGGGCTGTTGTTAGTGTGCTTTACCAGTCAATAAATGCACTGCCGAAACTGTGACGTCGGCTTTTGTACTCTCGTGCAACAGCCCAGAAAAAAAAAGGAACTCCTCCTCTCCGTAAAAAAAAAAAATGTTCATACTGCGAGGAAATCTCCGGCCAGCGTGACCCGGAAGTGCTGTTGTAAAAGTGGCCTCCGTGATTTACTCTGGCTGCGTGCTTCCGGAACTTATTCAGGATGAAGGTCACGCTAGCGAAACAAAGACGAGCTAAATGATGCGGAAAAACTGTAACTTAGTACTCAGAAAAACTAAGCTATAACTATTCCCTTGCATTTGACAGAAATGCGCTTTCTCGATAACATGTTGTCTTGGCCGTGTCGCTTGACGTCATGTGTTGGCTGTGTGTTTAGAAATAGTTGTTAACGATTTAGAGCACGAGGTACTCTACTATGGGAGAGCACAAAGCCGTCCCGTAAGCCTGAAACCAGCCGCGGATTCACTGCTAAATTGCGTACTGTTCACGCATGCGTAGAAAGGTTTTTTTTACTAATTGTCTCTCAGACTGTCATTAAACGGTCTATAGTTCGGTGCTTCATTCCCTCGCCTGAATCTGCTTTGTCGCCAGATGAATTTGGTTCTCACCACATTACCCTTTTAGGCTCACCAATTCAATTGACGTGAAGAAGTTCACAATTGTCTCTTCTTTTAGTCGAAGCAAAAGCAAACACAGCAATAAACAAATTCATATGCGTGTTCGAAGTCGCAAGTATGAAGACTTTGCAAATTTTTGTTGTACCCACCATTCGCGATGTGGCTGAACGATCGCAGCGCCAGAGTTCCCTCCAGTTAACTTAAAAAAAACTTCATGCCTCCTGCCACCTTTTAAGAAGGGATGATGACGTGCGATCACATTTTCAATCGACGTCATGTGAAATGACATCGTAATAATATCATTACGTAACGTGATATTACATCAATGATGTGACTTCAGGATGACGTCTTGTGGTAGCGTCATCACGTGATGACTTTTTTTGCCTCACTTGTGCTGACGCCGCTGAAGATGAGTATTTTGCGTTTGTTGACGCATATGAGGCTTTGGCCTTGAAAAAATATCGCATGGTTGTTGACCTTAACCTTACTGTCTCAACGCAGGAGCAGCCTGTGGCCACTCCAGCGGCGCGCGGAAGTTTGAAGTTTTTTTCAATATTGAGTACATATAGATAATATAGACATTTCAGTACAGAAAAAAGTACTAAAAAGTCGTGCACCTCAGGATTTTCATTTTACATCTATCAATTCATTACAGGCGGTAGAAATTTTTGAATTATTTCTCGGTGTGAACGCCTCTACTGTTAAATGTATGCCCATCTCCCATCGGAGCCCCGTCACGGTGGTCTAGTGGCCAAGGTACTCTGCTGCTGACCCGCAGGTCGCGGGATCGAATCCCGGCTGCGGCGGCTGCATTTCCGATGGAGGCGGAAATGTCGTAGGCCCATGTGCTCAGATTTGGGTGCACGTTAAAGAACCCCAGGCGGTCGAAATTTTCGGAGCCCTCCCCTACGGCGTCTTTCATAATAATATGCTTGTTTCGGGACCCACAATCAATCAATTTTAAACCCCACAATCAATCGTTCTTCCATCGGACATGAAGTATGAAACGGAGTGTAGGCCACTTCGTGCGTAGGCAGGGGTGTCGTAAAGTGTGCACGAACTTATTAAACGCTACGCGAAGCCGACGGGAGCCCGTAGGTGGCATTCCTCGGAGGGAACGCTGTGCGGCGCCAGGTGGTCATTCAGGAAGGGTCTGGCATCGGGTGGTGCCCGCCCACGTGACAGTGGCGGAAATGCTTATGCATTCCGCAGGAACCGCGTTACGATCTAGACCCGTGTGAAAAGAACGCGTGCAGCCGTGGAGCACGTATCGGCGCAGCTGTTAACTTCTGGCCACGATGCGCTTGGAGCAGAGACGGGTGTACCGCGTTTATTCGAATGTAATCTGGTATCCTCCTCCGATCCTGCGCGTATATACAACGTCGCTCGTCGCATACATTAATGGAAGAAGAATGGCTATTTGGGCTAGTTGTTTTGAATTCGGCCAAGACAACATTAATGGACAGAGCCGCCGTGGTGGTGCTGTAATAGAATAAATGCTGGGGCTTAACGTCCCAAAACCACGATATAATTATGAGAGACGCCGTATTGGAGAACTCCGGCAATTTCGGCCATCCGGTGTTCTTTAACGTGCGCTCACATCTCACAGTATACACAGGTTTAGCGAGCGTTGAGCCGCAGTGCCATGAATACAATGAACTAGTATATACCATAAACTCGAGGTGGTTAAAGGTGGGAAGTAGACACGAAGCGCAAGCCGTAAGAAAGTGTGCGTGTGCCACGTCTCGTTTAGTCCTTGGAATGTCCGCTGGATGGCGGTGCTTCTCTGTGGGGAATATATGACGAAAAGTTGCGAGATGGTGGAGTGTTGAATAGATGGACGAACCGACACACAGACAGATGCATGGGCGGATGCGCAGATGGCTGTACGGACGGATGGACGCATGGACGGACGCAAGGGCGGATGCATGGACGAACGCAAAGACGGACGCACGGATGGACGTGCGGATGCACGAACACACGCATGCACAGACGGGTGGATGGACGCATGGACGGTCACACAGACGGACGCATGGATGGACGGAAGCAAGAACGAATGGACGGACGGATGATTCGCCCCACTCTCCATCATTCACTCCGTGGATATGCTGCCATTTTTTAAATTAAAACTGAAGCTTCCATGGACACACGGGCGTGAAGTCGACGCACTGCAATGGTGATGGCATTGCTCTTTGAGACAATCCCAATTAGCTATATCCGCGCCGACGAGTGATGCACGTAACGATTGGGGGAATTTCGCTGAGGACTGAAAGTCTTGGAGAACGCGGCAATCGAGAGGCCATGTTCTCGGAATCGTCGGCGTCCCCGCAAGAAGGTGGAGCGTGAGTATACAACCGGTGGTGGTCGCTAATGTACAGTGGTGGCTGTGGTAACGACATTATGCCCAGTGTCGTGAACGTAGCCAATGGGACCGAGGAGGTTTTAAAAAAAAATCGCTGGGGTGGAACTTATTGCCCTGGAGGGAAGCCGTGCCCATAGAGTTTTCTAAAAGTAACTAGAGGGGACTCTGGCGCTGCGATCGTTCAGTGACCTTGGGAATGATGGGCAGAACACAGATTTGCCTAATCTTCGTACTTGCGGGCGGTGAGTGGCACTTGTGGCTTCGTTTAATACCGCGTTTCGGTTTTGTTTCATAGAAAAGAACAAACTCTTGAACTTCGTGACCCGGTTTAAAAAGGTAAGCCTAAAAAAATGAGGGGGTGAAGCACAACCGCTGAGAATTTGCTGATTTTTGTTTCGTGAGAAAACAACTTCAAGCCACACGAACACACACGGAGCCAGAAGCAGGCCAGAAGTACGAAAATCAGAAAAATCTGTGTACTAACCATCATTCCCATGCTCGCTGAAGCGCCGTGCGTTGCAGCTCCCTTAGACACTAGCGCCAGAGTTCCCTCGACTGTATATTGGGAAGCTCTATGGCCGTGACCACCGTAAGATGGCAGCAGCGGCTACCATATTACTAAAAGCAACATGTGCTGGTGCTGGTGTGTTTAGAAAAAGTGGTGAACAATTTAGAGTCCTTTTTTTTTTCAAATTCTCACGAACAGTCAAACATGCATCAAGGGTATGGCTAACCTGAGATCGAAAAGGTGCGTATTCTTTCCACGCCCAACAAGTTTACCATGGCAACTTTTACGGGTCACACATTGCTCAAAATGCGTCTTTACGTTACCAGATTTCTCTAGAAGCCCTTGAATTCAAGGCAAATTTTATTTTAGATTAAGTCACCAATTCTCGTTTCTATGTGTTACTTTGTCGGAAACAGCTATCTTTCAATTTAAGATCTGCCATACACTTTCTGCCATACACTGACTGACATACACTTTCCTGTATGTCAGTCAATGTCAACTGCTGCACGAGACGCTAAAGTTCTCTGGCATTCCAATTTGACCAGCCGCGACCCGGACCTCGTACATCTGTATGCTTCTAGCATGCAGATATGGTCTAGAAGAAGTCGTTAACGATTTAGAGCGCTTAGTACTTTACTAAGAGAGAGCATATAGAGAACCATACTTACATAAAGAGCGGACGCTCCCGTAGGGCCCTGCGGCCCAGCTAGGGCGCTGCTTTCAGCGCCACGTTTGGTTGGTCAGACCCGATAATGTCTTCAGCATAAATAAAACAACAAAATGCTTTCTTTCTGACGCTGGGATTTGAACCCGTGCCCTCATGCTCCGATAGCGAGTGTCTTAACCACTACGCTACACGCACATCCGTCCTCAAAGGGAATACATGTACAGGACATGAATGTGCCTCTGTGCAAAACAAATGCAGAAGGACAACACTTTCTTGTCATAATTGACTGTTTTCTGTTTTAAGGCACTAAATGACCTGAGTGGCACATGATGTAGAGCATATACGGAAACTGGAAAATTAATAAACATTTTTCTTTGCAAAAAATTGATGCCAAACTTGGGTATTTATTGTCCTCTTGAGCTGGCTATTTACATACCTTAAAGAAGAGTATAAAAGCGAGAATGAGTACGCCATCTAGCGGTTGGTCAGACCCCCTTTTTTTTTTTTTTTTGCTGGGCCGTTAAAAGGCTCCAGTGACCATTCCTTTATATAGTGTGTTTCTCGACGGGGAGAGCATATAGCCGTCCCGTGGGCCTCATACTTTATGAGACCATGTCACCTCGTTTAAGAGAATCTTATTACCCGATGTATCTCACATAACTTATGTGTACATAAAAAATATACAATGATGATCATGCGTAAGTACAGCGCAAGCTGTTATGTACAACGATTTGTGTGTTTAGAAAAAATATTTTAAAAATTTTGAATACTTCGTACTCAACAATGGGACAGCACTGAGCCGTCCCGCTAAAGCCTTAGGCGAATGTACCCACGTTGACGGCAAGATTTTGTGTTTAGAAAAAGTGGTTAACAATTTTGAGTACTTGGTACTTTATGTGTGTTTGGAAAGAGTGGTTAGTGACTTAGAGTTCTTAGTACTCTACCGTGGCAGAGGTGAAAGCCGTCCCGTGGTCCGTATGTGAACCAACAGCAACTCGTGAAACACTTTGTGTTTGGAGAAAATGTTTAACGATTTCGAGTACTTCGTACTCATCTATGGGAGAGCACTGAGCCATCCCACTGTTCACCCCTTGGTGAACATGTGTTACGCACTATCTTGTTTAGAAAAAGTTTATTTACAGCATGTACAGAACACAAAGCTTCATACCATTCCAGTAACAGGGCACATACACTTCGGCACATCTATATTTCACGACTAACATCACTACGTTACAGTGAAGACATTTGCTCTAATATACATGATTATGTGGCATACATGTACACAAAAATTGAATGTGATATCACGATACAAGGGTATAACGATACAATAGATCCACATGAAACACAATTTGTAACAAATGAAATCATATATAACAACTCAACGGGCGCTGCTTAGCACCAAGTCGGCCGAAAAATGAGTTGTATCCTTTCGTGTTCCACCTTGACGAAAGGGCACGACCAATGCCGCAGAAACTCTTGCTCCCCGAGGAAGAAAAGCTCTTCGGAGAGGAACGCGAGGATCTCTCGTCTCATTCTCCCCAGTATCGGCCACAAGGCACGCCGGCAGCAATTGGCAGCTACGGCCTCACATCGGTTTCTCCATAGGCTGAACAGCCCCGCAACTATTAAGAGAGCGGAGAAGCGGCTACGCGGAAATCGGCCGTTGGACACGAAAGTTCGCACACCCTGTTCACCCCTTGGTGAACATGTGTTACGCACTATCTATGCCATCCCGACATTGGCCAAGATTTCTGAACTGAAATGCCAGGTGTATACAGTTGCCGCACTTGGCTACTACCCCAACGACCGCAAAGGCAGGAATGGTTGATCAGGTCGTAAAAATCGAGCTTTCTATTTTTGTCGTCAGAACAAACATGCGAAGAAACTTTAGCCTGTTTGATCGCCATCTCTAAAGTCAACCTTTTATTCAAGTATTCATTTATCAAAGTTGGTTTGTTTGCGTTTGCGCCAAAAACAAAAAAATTGCCCGCAGCTTCCCTCGGGGGAACACTGAGGAGGATGCGGACCATATAATTGGTTAACGGGGTGTTAAAGTGCGACTTACTTGGGTCGATGGCTAAATTGGTTAACGTGGTTGTAGGAGGGGGTGTTAAATGAGTGAACACGTACACACGTATGCGAAAGGGCGGCGCTGGTCGAAGGGACGTCGATCATTGTGTTTGTGGATTCGTTGGAATTCATTTCACCGCGACCTTGGACGTCGACGCGCCGTACAAACCAACCGACGAGCGGCAACTGAGCGAGCGAGCGCCGACCTTGAGTATTTATACAGCACGACGGCGCATGCACTGTCAGCTGTTGAATGTTCTCGAAGCGCGACGCCACATGCGCGTCCACTGGAGAATCAGGAGAATTGTAGATGTCGAACGCGGTGTGTAGAGGAGGAAGGGTGCACAGATGGTGGAGGAGAGAAGCGCGCGCGGTGTGTAGAGGAGGAAGGGATGCACAGATGGTGGAAGAGTGGGCGACGGCGCGACGGCGCATGCGCGCGCGTCAGCTGTCGAATGTTCGAGAAGCGGTGCGGACGGCGCACTACAAGGCGCGAGTATAAGATGCTCCGCATCTAAAACAAACGAAAAGCAGAAGTTACGACTGGGTTCGATAGTCTCGCGCTACGCGCAGGAAGCAAATGTGTGGAGAAGAGCTTGCTCCTGATGTGCAAGAAGGTGTTTTCTTCTTTCTTTTTTTTTTCAAAAAGTTAACAGTTCTGCCGCAAGGCCGAAGCAACAAATGCGATAGCGACGGATGGGGACTCGCTGGCTGGATTCCGTGCCGAACTGTTTTGCCGCCCGCAATCTCCGACGCCAGCGTTGCTCTCGCCGATTGGTCCGCCTTTACCGCGACATCCTGGTGCCGTGCAGCCAACGCCGAGTAGGTTCCCCGTACCTTCTTCGTATCCCCCTTTCGTATCCCCCTTTCGTATCCCCCATCTTTCCTCTCTCCTTCTTTCTGTCACTCCTGTACGGCGGGTGCTCCTTCTTCTATATTCTTACATTTCTATGGTTCTTTTCTGAAGTGGTTATTGAGAGAAAGGAAGAGAAAAGCGAGCCCCGTTATTGTCTGCTTCAGTGAGCGACACCGCCACAGAGCTCACAAAGGGATGGGGGTAAGGAGGGATAAAAGGGTAGAAGTAAAGGTATAGGAAAGAGGAAGAAGAAGCAACAACAAACTGAGGGTATAGGAGAGACAGGAAAGATGGAAGAACGGTCACTGGAGTCCGTGGACGGGGTACACTTGCGAGAGATGTTGTCAGCGTCTGTAGATGGCGTAGAGCAGGACCAGTAAATCAGAGCTGCGCTGTCGTCGAAGGTCGTCGGCGACAGGAGATGACGTAGGGCGAGCCCAGTCGGCCAGCGCTACGATGACGCCGGAGGTCGCAAGCGCGCGGAGCGCGCGGGCGCACAACCGGTCGGCACGAAATCCAGGGAGCGTCCTATGGTTCTTTTCATCCCACTTCTCCCATCACCTACAAGGGGTTGAGCTGTGCTCCCGCTAAGGCCGCGTTCATGCCTAGTTCACACTGAAACATCCGCTTTCTACAGCGACCGAAATTTCCCTGACGCCGAAACACAGCGTCGTTCGCACTGGACGCGCCCCTCGCCACCGAATATGCCATCTACTACGGGGCGAACGCGGGATGGATGCGCTGTCACCCGGTTGTTGTCGCGGCTCGCAAACGCTACTACGCTATCCAGTGGTGTCTACTTCGACGATTCTCGTACGCAAGAAGCACGAAAAGACAGTATACTGCTTACTTTGCTGGCAAGTGGCTGTCTTGTAATGCACGAAGAGCAGAAAAACCACCGACGCCAGCGGCGTTGGTGGGTTCGTTTTGCTTTGCAAGACCTCAACAAGCTCGGTCACGCCAACAGCAAGCTCGGTCACCTCTTTCACGAAATACGGAGGCGAAGTAGGCACAGAGTAGGTTAAACTCCCGTTGGTTTCAACATTCAGTTACGTGCACTGCAGCATAACAAGTGAGTAGGGCTTGGCTGCCATTTTTCAAAATTCCTTGACTAGCGCTCCTATTGGTCCGCGGTGACCGATTCGGCGGCAGACGCCGCAAAAATCGGTCCGAGAGCAATCGGCGCGGAGAGGGCCCTTTCGGCGGATCTAGCCGCCGCCGAATTGGATTCGGAGCACTTTCGGCGGCCGGAATGCTCAGTGTGAACGCGTTTCACACTGAGCATTATTTCTGCACGAGATGTTGTAGTGCTGACGGACTCCAAATCGGCGCTACAAAGACTGCATCGTGGCCTACCTCAAGAAAAGTTCACCAGGCAATCTCTGGCACTAATCAAACACCTAAATGGCAAGAGTTTTAATATAAAGTTCCAGTGGATCCCATCCCACGTTGGCATTGAGGGCAATGAAAAGGCTGATGCCCTTGCATGCGAAGCACGTACATCGTTTCCAAAAGTAAGAATTCCCAAGACTTACCAGAACAACAAAGATGTGATACGCAATCATTTCAAGGCGATCTACAAGTTTCCACATTAAGCATGTGTTTTTCATGGACTTTCTCGTGAAGAAGCGACGCTGTTGTACCGCATTAGAACCGGCTCCGCATACACCCCAGCCTGGTCATTCAAGACTGGGAGATACGCTTCCCCGTTCTGTGCCTTCTGTGGTGACATCGGGGATATTGAACATTTCATTTGGCTTTGCCCACAGTTTGATGTGCAAAGAGCAGCGATGATCCGCACCTTGCGAAAAGGCTGTCATAGGCACCGGACAGTTGATGACATCATCATTCCTGAAGGACCCGCGGCAACTAGGAGGAACGTGCAACGAATTTTGTTAGTCTTCCTGCGAGACACTGGGCTGTCTGACACGTGGTGACATTTTCCAAATTCAGGAGATGCTCAGGCGGAACAATTGCCGGCCATGCAGGCCAGGCTAACCCCGCCTGCTACAACAACACCACCACCACCACCACCACCTAGGCATAAGGCTCCAGAAAGTGGTGTCTTCTTCCTTTTCAACTAACCACGCATTCATTCATATTGGAGCGTCACTCGAAGAACGACAAGCATCTTTAAGATAGCAGTCAAGGGGATGCCATCCAGAGGGTCGACTCCATCAAAGTCCTGGGCATGCTGATAGAGTCTAGCGGCGCCAACAGCAATCCTATAGCCAAGTAAACTTGGGAAACAGACAGTGTGGTGCACCTCATACGCAGAGTGGCCAACAAAAGAAATGGGATCAAGGAAGACAACCTCATCAGGTTGATGCATGCGTTTGTTCTAAGCCACTTCACGTACGAGGCAGCAATGCACAACTGGTCAAGAGCAGAGTCCGAGACACTAAATGTGCTCCTCAGAAAAGTTATTAAGAAGGTCCTGGGCCTACCCATACATACCAGCACCGAGCGTCTGCTTGAGCTTGGCATTCACAACACGCTCAAAGAAATAGCAGAAGCCCAAGAGAGAGCACAGTTTGCAAGGTTATCTGCAACAAGGTTGGGGAGAATGATCCTGCAGGAGCTGGGCCAACACCCATTGGCAATCAGACGCAATTACAATGATATCCCCGACAACATCAGGGAGAATATCACTGTGTTTCCTATACCAAGAAACATGCATCCAGAACACAACGTCGGAAGAAGAGTAGCGAGGGCCAGGACTATACTTCGTCAAGTCTCAAATGAGGAACGAGGGGTCGTATTTGTTGACGCGGCTTCCTACGCCAATGGGAAAGCGTTTGTGGCAGTGGTGGTCGATGGGGCTGGCCATGTCGTCAACTCAGTGATGGTCAGGACGAAAGACCTAATCATTGCGGAACAGGTGGCCATCGCCTTAGCACTCAAGATGGATAACATTGAAGTCGTCTACAGTGATTCCATGGCAGCACTACGGGCGTTCGCCAAGGGGACGGTCTCTGAACAAACGCTGAGAATACTGCAAGGCAAGAACATAACGCATCATCTTCTGAGTTGGTTCCCAGGTCACCTTGGGCAAATCAACGATTCCCCTCCCAATCTCAATGAAGCAGCACACGAGGCGGCGCGAGAACTCTCCAACCGCGCCTCCCCGGGGATGCGTTCTACCGGTGAAGGGGATAACCGGGAAATTCTTACAACATATAACGAGCTCACTAAACATTTCTACCTGTCTAGAAGGGTTTTCCCTCCACCTCACAAAAATCTAACCCGGCCCCAAGCCCTTACATTAAGGCTTTTGCAAACGCGGATGTACCCTACTTTGAAAATGTTACACATCATGTACCCTGACCTATATACCCAAGTAATCTTTGTCCACATTGTGGGGAAATAGCTTCATTAGAACACATGCTCTGGCAGTGCACCAAATTCGCTCATTTATCGCACATCACCTCTGCCAGATGGGAGGCGGCAATCCGCAGCTCGTCCTTGGCAGATCAGCTCTGGGCTGTCCACCAAGCCCGCGAGGCGGCTGAGGAGCTTGGCATCTCAGTCCCCACGTGGGAGCTGCCCGCAACACAGTGATCTGTGTTTTGGAGGACCAAATAAAAGTTTATCCAATCCAATCCGAGATAGCAGTCCACTGTTGAAAAAAAAATGGCAGCATATCCACGGAGTGAATGATGGAGAGTGGGGCGAAGCATTCGTCCGTCCATTCGTTCTTGCTTCCGTCCGTCCATGCGTCCGTCTGTGTGACCATCCATGCGTCCGTCCGCCCGTCCGTGCGTGCGTCTGTTTGTGCGTCCGTCCCTGCGTTCGTCCATGCAGCCGCCCCTGCGTCCGTTCATGCGTCCAACCATGCATCTGTCTATGTGTCCGTTCGTCCATCTATTCAGCACTCCAAGTGCCAGCATCTCGCATCTTTTCACATATATTCTCCATATAGAACCACCGCCATCCAGCGGACAATTGACGGACTAAACGGGAGGTGGCACATGCACACTTTTTTACGGCTTGCGCTTCGGGTCTACTTCCCACCTTTAACCACCTCGAGTTCATGGTATATACTAGTTCACTGTATTCATGGCTATGCGGCCCAACGCTCGCTAAACCTTTCTAAAACCAAGGATGTTGTGCCCAGCGAGTATAACGTAGCAACCTTTTGCTCTGAGATAGTGCTCAATGTACATGCCAATGGCCCCTAATGGGAAATGAGAGACACGAGATATCGGCTTTTACTTTCTTACGGCTTGCGCTTCGGGTCTACTTCCCACCTTTAACCACCTCGAGTTCATGGTATATACTAGTTCACTGTATTCATGGCACTGCGGGCCAACGCTCGCTAAACCTTTCTAAAACTTAGGCGGTTACACCCAGCGAGTGTAATGTAGCAACCCTTTCTTGTCAGATAGTGCCCAATGTACATGCCAATGGCTGCTAATGGGGATCGCAGCGTGCGCGTTAGCTTAAAGCCGAGTGCTCCTGTCTCTCATTCCCCATTAGCAGCCATTGGTATGTACATTGAGCACTATCTTTCATTGTTCAACAACGCACAGAAGAAATCTTTCACCGGCACCACCTTGGAGGTCAAAATCTTATGCTTGTTACACACTACTACAGCGGCTACGAGGGACAAATGGGTGCCGCTATCAGGAACTTCGCCCCTAAAAAACAGCCAATGAAAATAACTAACGCAGGACAAGCGCCAACTAACTATTGCCACAGGTGGATGCGTGCAGCGCGCTGCTCAAAACACTAAGGATGTCCTCAAAGATCGTCGAGCGCGAACTGTCACCGTTGTCTCCTCATGATGAAGCAGCGGACGCGATGCAGTTATCGCCTGTGCATATCCAATCAGCTTCTACTAAGGCTCTTCTAGCTTGCCGCTCACTCCCCTTGAGGTTAGCTGTTCGAACTTCTTGGTTTTGGCACGATACATGACGGAAGCTCATAAGACGGAGGTAGACGAGACGCTTGACACGCGGTCACAGCACTCGTGTGTGTCAAAGCTTCATTTACGCCTTCAAATTATGCACTTTTACCCTCTGGTTATCATTTTCTGATTCCTGCCGATTCCTTCTTATTCTTGCTGGGACCATGACATTTATTCTTTGCATTCATCGGGTTGGCCTTGCCGATGTTCTTTTTTTAAGCTCTCGCATTTAAACTACCAATGTCTGCTCTCGCCGTTCCTCCATTCCATTGAATACTTGTGTTGCTATTTAGGGATTATGATATAACTGTTGAACACCTGTGGCGCATACCCACGTAGCGCGGGCAGTGATATAAAGGGTATATGTGCCACACGTGTCTGGAAGGCATGACGTCGTACGCGTCAGTATTTTCCCATTTGTCATGTATTATTATTATTATTATTATTATTATTATTATTATTATTATTATTATTCGTTGCAGCACCTCCCCCCCCCCCCCCGTCGTCCACAAAAATCGGCGGATTCGACCGGAAGTCGGAAGCGACCCGTGCCTTGGAACGAACTACGGGTGCGCCAATGGACGCTGGTCACTTCGGTGTCGTCTTGCGTCGGAGCTCGCGTTTCGCCAGCGTTATAGCATCGCTTCCCCAGCGGGCCCTCGTACAAGAAGAGGAACGTGCACATCGTGTTCCATTATGACCCTGTCATTTGCTCCAGAGGGTGCGTAGCTAGGACGGCGGTATGAATGGACAAGGCTCGAGCAATAAGGAGCAAGCTGCTGAAAAACTTCTGGAGTGGAAATATATGTTCGGAAAGTGAAGCCAGACTGCGGCCATCTTATTGCAGCCACAATTATACGTGTGTGTATCATCATCGTCATCATCAGCGTGGATATGTCCACTGCAGGACAAAGGCCTCTCCCATGTTGCGCCAGTTAACCCGGTCCTGTGCTTGCTGCTGCCAATTTATACCCGCAAACTTCTTAATCTCGTCTGCCCACCTAACCTTTTGTCTCCCCCTAACCCGCTTGCCTTCTCTGGGAATCCAGTTAGTTACCCTTAACGACCAGTGGTTATCCTGTCTACGCGCTACATGCCCGGCCCACGTTCATTTCTTCTTCTTGATTTCAGCTGTGATATCCTTAACCCCCGTTTGTTCCCTAATCCACTTTGCTCTCTTCTTGTCTCTTAAGGTTACACCTACCATTTTTCTTTCCATTGTTCGCTGCGTCGTCCTCAATTTAAGTTGAACCCTCTTTGTAAGTCTCCAGGTTTGTGTTCCGTAGCTAAGTACCGGCAGTGTGTGTATAGAAAGTGTTAAACGGTTTCGAGTACTCGGCACTCTACTACGGAAGAGCAGAAAGCAGTCCCAGTCCTTATGTATGGCAGCTCAAAACTACATCGCTCGAGGACGTGGGAGAATGTGCGTAGGAAAAGTTGCGAATGATTCAGCTTGCGAAGTACTCTACCATGGGAGAGCATAAAGTCGTCCCATGGGCCTCACACTTGATGAGGCCGTGTCGACAAAAATTACGCCGTTGGTGATTCATGATCAAATGGATTGCTATCATGTGTTTAGAAAAAAAATGTTTATCAATTTTAAGTACTTCGTATTCAACTATTGGGGGAGAATTAAGCCGTTTTGGTAACAATAATCTTGTGTTTAGAAAAATTTATTGTCACAGACGTCAATAACATTACAATAACATCAACGTTCGGCTCACACGGTGCACTAGTTTAAAGGGGCCCTGAAACACATTTTTGTGTAACCATGCAATTAATTCGCTGGAAAAGCGTATTACTTCACAATTTAAATGCCGCAAAAATTTTGAGAATCTGTCCAGTACGATCGGAGTAACACAAAGTGTTGTCACACGCTGCAATCACATTCTTTCTTCTCTCGACCCGACGAAAGCGCTGGAAGCTGAGCAGGGAGGTATGGGAAGGGCAAAAGAAAAACGTCATTCGTGCCTCATCACCTTGAGCATTTTTTTCTTTTTTTTTCTTCGAATGCGCGGCCTTTTCAGTGCGATCGCTCGCGCACGCGTGGACAAGTGACGGCATCTCGCGGCGACCTCGGTGACAACCGAGCGTGCCATGTTCAAATCAGCCAATGGCTGATAGATGGGCTTACTGGGTTTATTTTCCGTGATTTGTCGAGAGAAGAGAATGCTATTTTTAGCTGACTTTGACAATTTATTGTAAATTCTAGGCCGCGTACTGTGCTATAATATTTGGCTCGCGTGTTGTCGGGAGCCTCTACCACCGATCGGCAGCGTTTTCTGACCATGCTGAAACAGTGTTGCAGGGCCCCTTTAATGGCGGCACTTTTCTTGGATAGATGCTGCTGAACCATCTGTCCTGGTGTTACTGGCTTCCTTAAAGAACCTCGAAGTCTTAGGACATGTTATTAGAAAGCAACCTACTTGTACTGATCGATATTTATTACTTTTATCAGAATCAGTGGTTTCTTATCTATGTCAAGGCTAGCATTCCAGTTAGCAGAACAAAAGCGCTTTATCTCGGATTCGGTATCACGCGACAAAGCCGTGTTTTGGGGATAGACTTTAGGCAAATGCTGGCTTCGCATCTGCTACCAAGACGTAAGGAAAGCTTCCACTCCAGAATCCTTTGTACTCCAAGTTAAGGAGGAGGTCACGAGAGCACCCAGGTCGTAGTCCGCTAGATAGATACATACTTGGAAACGCTCATGGTGTCGCAAAGAAATGCTTGTCATTTAAAATTGTCTGCCTTACAACTGTACAAGCACGGTATAGCGTCGTTTCACAACCCGCGATCGTGCGTCGTCGTCGTCGTCGTCCGGCTATTTCCGATAGCGCGTCGGGCGGTACCTACAGCCGTGTCTCATGCACACCGGTCTTGTGTATAGCGTAGTACATACACTATGTTAATCTCGCTATAACGGCGAGATCGCGGTGACCTGGCAGGAACAAATTCTATATTCTCCCACGCCACGTCGGTTGCGCTGGCCATCGCGCTCGCCCCAGGGCTTGTAGAGTATAGTGTCGTCCTTTCCGAGTCGTGCCATGGGGATTCCGAGCGGCCATCGTCTGGTGCATCTGTGTACGCACAGACGCAGGGTGGCAGTCCCGCTGTAATCTCTTGCGAACAACATTAAGTGCCTGAAACCGCGTCGATGCAGGGTAGATCTTACTGCTTCTTTCGTGGCTCTTCCTACCGCTGCTGCTTGTCATTGTCTTTTTTGTTTATATGTACGAAAACGTAGGAGGATTGGTTGCATCAAGGCGAGCTACGCCGTCGCAGTAGCCCTAGCAGTAGTCTTTCTTTTTATTACTGCGTCTTAAACTTGCCCCTTTGAAATAATATTTTGGACATGTGTGTTAGATATTCACCATTGGACTGGTGTTGTGTGCGAAGAGGTGTCTTGTGGAATGTGTCGTCATGTATCCAGTGGCCAATGCTCGTAACAGGTTGTGTCGCTGTAGCGAAGACCGGCTTGTTGTTGTTGTTGTTGTTCTCGTTTAATAGTTTGCCCGGCAGGCAACACAAGACAAGGCAGGCAAGCATATATATTTTACCTAATATATACTGATACCCGCCGTGGAGGTCTAGTGCTTATGGTGTTCACCTACTAACCCAGAAGGTTGTGGGATGGAATTTCGACTGCTGCGACCGCATTTCAATTGTGGTGAATGGCTAGAAGCCCTTTTGTTCAGATGTATACACGTGCGCTAAAGAACACTGCGTGGTGGAAATTGCCCGAGCCCTCCACTAAGGTGTCCCTCATAATGGTATCTTAGTTTTGGAAGCTAAACTCTTAAAGAAATGTACTGATTGGCTATGCTTGGTGAGCCGAGACGTAGACGGCAGGGGGAATAGATCTCTTTTGTTTGAGAAAATGAAGCCCCGCAGAAAATACACATTTACGCACACATAAAAAAGACGCAAGCAAGAGCTCTGTACTGGATAGATAGATAGATAGATAGATAGATAGATAGATAGATAGATAGATAGATAGATAGATAGATAGATAGATAGATAGATAGATAGATAGATAGATAGATAGATAGATAGATAGATAGATAGATTCATTTAATCTTCATTTCTCTCTTTTTTTTAAATAAGTGCAAAAATAGTCTGTTTCATTAACCATGCGTTTGGTTTGGCAAGCGTTTATGTGGTGGTGAGCTTGAAACAGGAGCACAGGTCGGCCAACACACTCGCAATTTGACTGACCTTGGCCCGCTCAGACTCAGATCAAGTCTTCATTCGTAGTCGTAGTGAGCCCGGTTGACTATTATTTCGGTGTTACTTGTTTGTTTTTTGAGTTTGGTTGAGGAAAATTTTGGTTAGTTCGAGTCCAGGTGATTCCGGACATAGAAAACTTTGATGAGTCGGAGTCCGGTGAGTCTTATAGGTATGAATTGGATTTGTCGAGTGAGTATACGAGGGAGCTCCACATTTATTTACCGAACTGAGAATTAAGAGTGTTTACTGCGAAGACGAACGACACTGGCTGCTCCTGCAGCCGACTCGTCACTTCCCGAGCGATGGAATGCGTAGGCAGTAGCAGCAGGTTGTCTCTCCACCTCGAGACGCGACCGGGTGCAGTCGCAAAGTCCCGAAGGCAGGCCTCGGCGCTTTGTCGGTACAACATCGTGAACTTATTTACAGTGCGCTGTAAACAAGTTCACGATGGATCCTTAACAACCGGCCCAACTTGCCGTCTTACCGGTTAACAACACCCCCGAGCTACTTAGAAATGTGGCAGCTTGGGCTAGTTGGTATGGCATGACGATAGTTATAGCGCGAGAACAAAACGACGACACAGAGACAAGTGTCTTTCGTGTCCTTCTTGTCTCTGTGTCGTCGTTTTGTTCTCGCGCTATAACTATCGTCATGCCCGGGGCTACGTATACTTTCGGGGGACAAGTGAACGCACGTTCGAGACACCTTTCCTCGATGTGAGTCTCCGCCACTCGGTCTTAAATCTCCTCCGGGTTGTGTGTCGCTTCGGTGGCCCCACGGAGAAGGGTACGTATACAGAGCCGGTCAAAGGAGAGCGGAGATCGACTCCTCCGATAACCACGCGCCGCCTATAGCCATAATCCAGAGCTCGATTTACCGTGTATCGCTCGGGGCTCGCGTTCACCTAGAAAAAACAACTCCTGGCGCCTTCCTTTCTTTTGTTCTTTTCTCTCTCGTTTTTTTGTGTTTTTTTTCGTCGACGAACCTCTTCCTGTTCTTGTAGGTCGCGGCCGCTGCGACTGCGAGGAAAGTATTTAGTGCGCTTGTTTATTGCCGGGTGCGTGAATCGCTATATTATATTACCTTCTTCTTACTCTCTCTCTCTCTCTTTCTGGTTTGCTAACCCTTAGGGGATCAGTCTATTCCGAAGTGGGAAAACTAGACACGTTGCGTGCGAACCGATTCCTTTCTTTCTTTCTTTCTTTCTTTCTTTCTTTCTTTCTTTCTTTCTTTCTTTCTTTCTTTCTTTCTTTCTTTCTTTCTTTTAGGTACTCACCGTGGCATTTTAGCAGGTTGAGGTGCTTCTTTCTCCTCCTATCGCTCGTTATTTATATCATTTTTTTTTGTAAGGAAAGAAAGACGGTCACATCTTTCTTTCCTTTCTTTTCATTTTTTTTCCTCTTTATACTTTCGTCGTACAAGATCAAGAACAGCTCGTGCTATCCCTGCCCAATGCGTTCGAGCACGTATCGCCCCCGGGAGCATTCGCTCGATCACGAAAATGCCTTCTTCGATCGTCGTCGATCTATATATACTAGACTATCGCTCCCTGCTGCCGCACTGGGAGAAGCGCCGCGCAGTGGCGCCACGAGGACGAGAAAGAAAAAAACGAAGAGAAAACTCGAGCACGCGACGCTTAAACGTTGACCGGGCACGAAATCCATGGCCGTGCGAGTACGCGAAGCGCGCTAAAAGGGGGAGATCCTTTTTCACGGCCGCTGCCTCGTTGGGGTGATCTTCTCGGCCTAGTTCATATTTGATGAAGGACGCATTCGGCCGCGAAGGGGACGCGCGTGAGAAACGTGTGACACACTGGGGCGGTGACATCGGCAGCGCGTAATTCCGGCAGTTTTTAGGGGTGAAGCTCCTTAGAGCGGCACCAGTTCGTCCCTCGTAGAGTAGTGCGCATGTCTTACGCTTTGACCTGCAAGGTGGTGCCGATGGGAGATTTCTCCTGTGCGTTGTTGATCAATAAGGAATTCGCAGCGTGCGCGTTAACTGAAAGTCGAATTTTCTTGTCTCTCATTCCCCATTAGCAGTCATTGGCATGTACATTGAGCACTATCTGACAATAAAGGGTTGCTACGTTATACTCGCTGGGCGTAACCTCCTTGGTTTTAGAAAGGTTCAGCGAGCGTTGGGCCGCAGTGCCATGAATACAGTGAATTAGCATATACCATGAACTCGAGGTGGTTAAAGGTGGGAAGTAGACACGAAGCGCAAGCCGTAAGAAAGTGTGCGTGTGCCTCCTCTCGTTCAATCCTTGGAATGTCCGCTGGATGGCGGTGCTTCTATATGAGGAATATATGATGAAAAGATGCGAGATGGTGGTACTTGGAGTGTTCAATAGTTGGACGAACGGACACACAGACAGATGCATGGACGGACGCACGGATGGCTGCACGGACGGATGGAAGCATGGACGGACGCAGGGGCAGATGCATGGACAAACGCAGGGACGGACACATGGATGGACGTGCGGACACACGAACAGACGCACGCACCAACGGGTGGATGGGCGCACGGACGGTCACACAGACGGACGCATGGATGGACGGAAGCAAGAACGAATGGACGGACGGATGCTTCGCCCCACTCTGCATCATTCACTCCGTGAATATGCTGCCATTGTTTTCTTGGTGGTTCTGGAAATGCTTCCACTGCTGAAACGCGCCTCGTATAAGAGTTACCGAACTGAAGAGCCGCAGAGAAGTGGAAGTTGGACGGCGGGCATGCATGCAGTGGTGAACGTATATACTTGTACCGTGTGCGTGGATCTACTTCTTTCTTCGTGGTTTCTTAGTACTGTAGTCACTGTTGAACAAAGCGTATTTGCACATGAACGTGGACATGCGAGCTCCATTCACTGCTGTACTAAGATGTACATAGACGGCAAGTAAACTTGGGTGTAACGTTAAGAGACAAGAAAAAGGCACAGTTGGTCGAAGAACAGAGGGGTGTTAAGGTTATCTTAGTTGAAATCGAGACGGAGCGATGGACATGGGCGGGCCATGGATGCAGCGCGTAGGCAAGATATTATTATTATTATTATTATTATTATTATTATTATTATTATTATTATTATTATTATTATTATTATTATTATTACTTTGTATACACACAAAACACAAGACACTGAGGAAGTAGGCAGGGAACAGACTGACAACTGTCCCCTATAGGGCCATGCAGGATAACCGCTGGTCACTCCAACAAAAGACGAGCGCACCAGTGGTAGGCAGAGAGTCAAATGGACCGGTAAACGACATACTCCGCAGAAAGCACAAAGCCGCGGCTCGATTGACGAAGCATGGGTAATGCATTTGCCCTGCTGATGACGTCATCAGGATGATGTCGATGATGATACACTCGTCAGAGCGTATGCGCATTGTATACCCTTACGGCTGCAAGTGCAGCCGTAACATGAGCGAGAGAGAGATAGATAAAGATGCAAGGAAAGGCAGGGAGGTTAACCAGATGCACATCCGGTTAACCTCTCTGCCTTTCCTGGCATGGGCTATGGCGTTGGCTATGGGCTTCGGATGAAAACAGCGTGGCTGTGGCACTGCGCTGTTATGAATACAGCTGTCGACACCGACGCAAAGGAGCACCCGAAATGGCGGTCTAGCAATTATGGGGCCTCTACTGCTCAACTGAAGGACGCAGGGTCAACTACCGGTCGCGACGGCTGCATTTTCTACGGATGCCAGGAAGAAACCCCCAAATGACCGAAATTTCTGGAACCCTCCGCTACGCCGTCCCTCATAATAATACCCTTGTTTTGGGATGTAAAACCCCAGTGGTTAATATTGACGCGTGTCTACATGTGGACGATAACGATGATGGGGCATTTAGTGGGCACGAGGTAGTGGGCCTCTAGCTTCTCTCGAGGCTGAAGAAGACGATCTTGTGACTGAGCTTAAATAAATTTCTGAAGACACTTGTCTAATTTTGAATGAAATTTGCATATTCATTTGATTGTGACCGGGTGAGATAAGCTCGATTGTCTGGTCTACTCAAAATTTCTGTCTTCCACTGTAGTATTACCTCACCTTTTCTCTTCTTGATTCAATCTTCAATTATTTGTTTAGTTTAATATTCCTTTTTAGTTAATTATTATTTTCTATTACATCATTAGTTTTTTCATTAAGGATAAACCTTTTAATATATCTCATATAGGATACTTCTAGATTTCATGGCCAATCCCCCATAGTGGGTATGTGCCAGTGCGAAGGGGCAACAACAACAACAACAACAGCTGTTCAGGACACGCTGCTTTCGTCGTCCCAAGGTGTATCTGTGTTTTGTTCGCGTTGTACCGCGACACTGGTGGAGGTGCTGGGCCGCAACCCTGTCTGATGCTCCACACGCCCGCTGGGAGCCGCTCATCGAGTCCAAACGCACTGTCACCTGTAGAAACACCTGTGCATCGCTCCAGTCGACGGTTGCGAGGCCTCGCGCCAGAGCTGACTCACTCGCCGGAACCTGCTAGGCACCGCACAGCTCAACCAATGGCCAACGCAAGCTCGCAACAGGTGCCCCAAGGCAGCTTTCCGACGCACCCATCTCAGGTGACCCTCTTTCAACCCCTCGTTCCCGATCGCTTTAGTGGCGGTGCCCATGAAGAAGTTCACGACTGGCTTTACCACTATGAGCGTGTTGCCAAGGTAAATCATTGGTCGGAACAGGAAAAGCTTTCACGCGCCTATTTCTACCTTGACGACGGTGCTCGTACTTGGTATGAGAATAGAGAAGGCAATCTGTCAGCTTGGCCCGACTTTCGAGAGAAGTTCGTCGATACCTTCGCCAATATCGATAGAAGGAACCGCGCGCAGCAGTTATTGGAGCTACGGGTTCAAAAACCCAACGAAACCGCAATGTTTGCCGAGGACATGACTCGTCTCTTTCAACGAGCTAACCCGCACATGACGGAAGATAAAAAGTTGAGTTACCTCATGCGCGGTGTGAAGGAGCAGCTTTTTGCCGGGCTACTGCGCAACCCTCCGACTACCGTGGTTGACTTCATTAAGGAGGCTACGGCTATCGAGCGGGCCCTTCATCAACGCTGCAGGCAGTATGACCGCATGTCCTGCAATGTCCCAATCAATGCTATCGCCATGACGTCTGAGAGTCAGAGCTGCTTGCGAGACTTGATTAGGCAGATAGTTCGCGAGGAACTGCAGAAGTTGCGGAATCCTGTTGCTGAAAATCCCATCGCATCGATCGCTGAAGTCGTACGCGATGAAATCCACCAAGCGTTGTCTACGGCTAGTCCTGATGCTCAGCAGCGTCCTATGAGCTACGCTGCCGCTCTTCGACGTCCACCACCCGCTATGCCGACACTGTACCACCAGGTGCCGATGGCCCCTTCGTATCCGCCGCAAGAGCAGACACTGCATCAAACACCTACGCTACAGCCACACAACCAGCCATCCACAGCCACCCCATGGGCATCGACGCGTCCACCGACCCGGAAAACAGATGCATGGCGCACCGTGGACAGGCGTCCACTATGCTTTCACTGCGGAGGTGCAGGACATATTGCCCGTCATTGCTGGCACCGAGGTGATTCATTCCGTCCTCAACGACCTTGGTTTGACGGTCGACGTGCCAACGACGAATACACTCCGCGCCGTGACACCTCTTTCTATGGAGCCCGTTATCACTTTGAGGACGGCTCTACCACTGCAGAGAAGGCAATGCCTGCTCAGCCTCCTGGTCCGAGACGTCAGTCCCGCTCTCCATCCCCCGCGCGTTCGCCTTTGTTGCACCACCGCACCTATGCGAACCCTAATACAAGAAGGTCACCTAGCCCGCGCCGGGGAAACTGAGAGCGGCGACCTCCGGGGGCAAGGTTGCAGGCCATAAAGATAACGACAAGAATCCCCCACAGCACGACGCCATACAGCCGATAAGCCGTGAAAACGATGAAATTGTGACTGCTGACCTTAGTGTTCTTCTCGACGGCCAGAAAGTGACAGCTTTAGTCGACACTGGTGCCGACTTCTCCATTATCAGTCAGGACCTCGCCAACAGCCTCAAAAAAGTGAAGACGCCGTGGACGGGCCCTCATATAAGAACAGCAGGAGGCCAGTTATTGATGCCCTCGGGAAGATGTACCGCAAGAATTGACATCGGAGGTTCTCCTTTCACGGCGTCGTTCGTCGTTGTCGCCGCATGCTGCAGAGACGTAATTCTCGGCATGGACTTTTTACGGGAATATGGTGCCGTCATCAACATACCAGAGAGCTTGATTACGTTTTGCAACAGTTCGGGCTTACCCGATTCCCCAGAGGCGCGACCAAACCAACTGACGATGTGGTTCTCCCTCCGAGGTCATGCAAATGACGATGTGGTTCTCCCTCCGAGGTCATGCACGCTTGCTTCTGTGGCCGCCGCTGCTCAGTTTGACGCCGAAAAAGTTGCGGACCGAATAAGCTCGCTGCTCTTCACCCACGGTATTTCTGTCGCACGAGGTATCGTCAGAGTTGCTGCTGGACGCACGGACTTGCTGCTGACCAATTTTAGTGCTGAGCGCCGGCATCTTCCTAAAGGCACGGCTGTCGCTTACTTCGACAATGTCATAGATGCCGAAGGCTGCTTGGCGGTAGTCGACGAGTCGCTAAATCTTGATTCAGCGCCTGTTCTGGACGTTAGCATTACTTTGCCAAAAGACGACCGACGCAGACTCCTTGAGTTACTGGCCAAATTTCAAGACTGCTTTTCGACAACATCAAGAGTTGGCCGCACGCCTCTAACCAGGCATCGAATAATTACCGAGGAAACGGCGAGACCTATTCACCAGAACCCTTATCGCGTGGCTCCAAAAGAACGTGAAGCGATACAACAGCAGGTAGACAGAATGCTTGAAGATGACGTCATTCAGCCTTCACAGAGCCCCTGGGCGTCACCTGTAGTCCTCGTTAAAAAAAAGGACGGCAGCCTGCGCTTCTGTTTGGATTACCGGAAGCTAAATCAGGTGACCAAGAAAGACGTATATCCACTACCGCGTATAGACGACTCTCTCGACAGACTTCGACATGTTCGATACTTCTCTTCAATGGACTTGCGGAGTGGATATTGGCAAATCGAGGTGGACCCGAGAGACCGCGAGAAGACCGCTTTTGTGACACCAGATGGGTTATATGAATTTAAGGTCTTGCCATTCGGTTTGTGCTCAGCCCCTGCTACCTCTCAAAGACTCATGGATACCGTGCTTTCTGGGTTGAAGTGGAAAACATGCTTAGTATATCTGGACGACGTCATAGTGTTTTCCGCGACGTTTGACGAGCACCTTGAAAGACTTGAGGTGGTCTTACGAGCCATACAGTCTGCGGGCCTGACGTTGAAGCCTGAGAAGTGCCACTTTTGCTACGAAGAGCTGCGATTTCTTGGTCATGTCGTCAGTCATGCTGGTATTCGTACCGATCCTGAAAAAATCGCAGCCGTAGAACAGTTTCCTATGCCGACCGATAAAAAGGCTGTCAGACGCTTTCTCGGCCTCTGCGCGTATTATCGACGATTTATCGCGGACTT
This sequence comes from Rhipicephalus microplus, assembly GCF_043290135.1. Lineage (NCBI taxonomy): Eukaryota > Metazoa > Arthropoda > Arachnida > Ixodida > Ixodidae > Rhipicephalus > Rhipicephalus microplus. The sequence goes on along the minus strand of NC_134708.1, from coordinate 31,178,884 downwards.
CGCACGCATAGCATCACCACTAACTCGCCTAACAAGAGAAGACGTCACCTTTGAGTGGAATAACGAAGAGGAAGCTGCTTTTAACGATCTTCACCAGCGACTACAAACACCCCCAGTCCTTGCCCACTTCGACGAGAGAGCCCCTACGGTGCTTCACACCGATGCTAGCAATGTCGGTCTGGGAGCTGTGCTTGTGCAGCAGCAAGATGGCGCAGAAAGGGTAATCGCTTACGCAAGCAGAACGTTAACACGTGCTGAGGCTAATTACTCCACGACTGAGAAGGAGTGTCTCGCCGTGGTATTGGCGGTTACAAAATTTCGTCCGTATTTATATGGCCGCCCCTTCAAAGTAATTAGCGACCACCACTCACTGTGTTGGTTAACTAATCTTAAAGACCCTACCGGCCGATTAGCGTGTTGGAGTCTCAGGCTGCAGGAATTCGATATGACAATCGTACATAAGTCAGGGAAGCGACATATGGACGCCGACTGTTTGTCCCGTTCACCCATTGAGTCGGCAACCCTAACCGAGGAGGAGGAAACATCATTTCTCGGGGTCCTCGACACGACCACAATTGCGCAGCAACAACGAGACGACGCTGAGTTGCTTGGCTTAATTACCTACTTGGATGGCAGATCTCGGAAGGCGCCAAGAGTTTTCGCAAGAGCGTTGTCATCATTTTGTTTACGTGGCGGAGTACTCTATAAAAGAAATTTTTCGTCAACGGGATCTGCCTATCTGCTCGTCATCCCAGCAGCCCTTCGCACCGAAGTACTGAAAGCATGCCACAACGAGGTTACCTCTGGCCACTTGGGTTACACAAGAACGTTGGCCAGGGTACAGCAAAGGTATTACTGGCCAAGACTAACCACAGCCGTGAAGCACCACGTCCGTACCTGTCTCGACTGCCAGCGACGCAAGTCACCGCCAACTAAACCAGCTGGCCTCCTGCAACCCGTACAGGTCCCAATGACTCCATTCCACCAGATCGGCATGGACATTTTGGGCCCACTCCCTACTTCTACTGCAGGCAACTTATGGGTTATCGTCGCGACGGATTATTTGACCCGTTATGCCGAGACAAAGGCTACCAAGAGAGGTACAGCAGCGGAGGTGGCAAGATTTTTTATCGAGAATATTGTACTGAGGCATGGTGCACCAACCGTCGTAATCACAGACAGAGGAACCGCATTTACAGCAGCTCTTTTGAACCATGTTTTGATGCTGAGTGGAACAACGCATCGTAAGACCACCGCATACCACCCACAAACAAACGGGCTGACAGAGCGTCTAAATAAAACCATTGAAGACATGCTTTCGATGTACGTTGACGTCGAACACAAAAACTGGGATACAATCTTGCCTTACATAACGTTTGCATACAACACGGCCAAGCAAGAAACGACCCGCATGACACCTTTCAGCCACGTTCATGGACGGGAAGTACGAACCATGTTAGATGCAATGTTACCGCACGAAGGCGACGACATCGTCCCGGACGCCGACACGTTTACGGAACGCGCAGAAGAAGCTAGGCAACTTCCACGTTTACGGATCTGCCAGCAGCAAGACTACGATGCAGGCCGCTACAATGCTCACCGCAGAACAGTCGTCTACCAAACTGGCGACAAAGTATGGGTTTGGACGCCCATACGAAAACGAGGACTTTCCGAAAAACTTTTAAGAAGATACTTTGGACCGTACCTAGTTGTGCGACGACTGAGCGATGTCACTTACAAAGTTGTTCCCGACTGTTCGTATAGTACAAGGCGTCGCCAGCACCATCCTGAACTCGTTCATGTAGTCCGCATGAAACCCTACGTCAGCGAGTGATTGCATGATACTTTAATTTAGAAAAAAACTGCATTACAGACTGCGCATCGGGGCGATGCTCTTTGGGAGAGAGGCAAATGACGCGTGTCTACATGTGGACGATAACGATGATGGGGCATTTAGTGGGCACGAGGTAGTGGGCCTCTAGCTTCTCTCGAGGCTGAAGAAGACGATCTTGTGACTGAGCTGTTCAGGACACGCTGCTTTCGTCGTCCCAAGGTGTATCTGTGTTTTATTCGCGTTGTACCGCGACAATATTAACGCAATGGAGCGGAATGCGATGGTGGTGGGGGAGGGGCGGAGGCGAGAAAAAAAAGGTTTTTTTTTTTATAAGACCGCCAAATCAGGTGGTCTGTTTGACTCCAGATCTATGAATTATGCCGTACTTCATCGGTGAAGTCTTGCTGTGATTCTTTAAGTTTGTCTCCATAATTACGTACTTACGCGTGTACGTACGTACGTATTTATGTATGAATTTGCATGATGGTCACTCACTCATCAATGAACGCTCTCTGCGTTGATAATTCACCGAAGTTTCCGTTTTCCGTGATTTCGGAGTTACCTATTCTCCGATTCACCTTCGTTCGCGTGATTACTTGTTCAGTCCTTTCGCGTGTATGTCGATACCGGATCTCGGACTATACTTATTCGGAATCGTTCCAGTTTCGGACAGCTTGGCCGGTCGCACGTCAAGACTCCCTTCACGGCGTCAGCCGTAGCCCGCTAGAACATAAAAGGTGTGTATGCACATGTGCATATACATCTTGCACGCAGCTGCTATATATGCATGTTTTCTTGAACATTCGCGCTCAATATTAGTTGCAACACGCAGTTTGAGCTCGAAAATGGCGCCAGCACCGCAAATCGGCGTCTAGGTAGAAAAAAAAAATAAACTGGCGAATCAAACTATTTCTCTTAGCGGTATTTTCAAAACCAGTTTAACGTTCTGTTGGGGTCTCTTTAACTAGCGTGCTGCCCCGCCGTGGTGGTCTAGTGGCTAAGGTACTCGGCTGCTGATCCACAGGTCGTGGGTTCGAATCCTGGTTGTAGCGGCTGCATTTCCGATGGAGGCGGAAACGTTGTAGGCCCGTGTGCTCAGATTTGGGTGCACGTTAAAGAAACCCAGGTGGTCGAAATTTCCGTAGCCCTCCAATACGGCGTCTCTCGTAATCATATGGTGGTTTTGGGACGTTAAACCCCACATATCAATCAACTAGCGCGCTGCAATAAATGTTGAGCGTGACCGTACGAAGTTTCCCTTCAATATTCACCAGAGGGAACCGTGGCGCAAGTGTCTACGGGAGCTGCGACGCACGACGTTTCAGCCAGCGTTGCAACCATCCAGCATGTTGGGTATAAAATATAGCTCACGGATTGTTCTATTCTTCGTTCTTTCAACTCCGTGTTGCCTGCCACCACGTTGCCGCAAGCCGACGTTCCCGAAATGTTCATTTATACACACCAATTCACATCGGCCCACTAACTTCCCAACGAGCCATTGTTTTATTACCCGAAGAATCATCGAAACAGAACGCTAAACAAACGGGCACAAGTGCGTTCCACGTCGCAAGGACGAAGTTCAGGCAAATCCGCCTACTGCCCGTCATTCCCACGGTGGCTGGACGATCGCAGTGCCAGAGTTCCCTCTACAGGTGTTTCTAAGAAAGGTCTTACAAGGGCGTAAAGACCGCGTTCCAGCTAGCTAAGTGGCGTTCGGGCGACGCATGTGTCCGACACTCCACCGCTCAGCCGGCAAAGCAAACTATACAGACACAAATGCACCAGACGTTAGCCAGGACATTTCTTTCCAACCGCGACAACATCAACCGCACCCGCTCGCTTACCGCCCGCGCAGAACACGCGAGTGTGTCTGTCGGTCAGCGTCGCTATAAACCACTGAGCGAGAAAAAGCATTCAACAAGAGCACATACTGCGGTATATATTATCTATTGGCTTCCCAATGTATAGTTGCGGAGGCGGACGGAGACGAATGGCGCGTACTCCGCCAGAAAGCAAGGGCTTTGCTAAAGGAGATAGCGCTCAGTTTCTGTCTTTCAGCCCTCTATCTCTCCCTCATATGCGTTGTCCGTATACGTGGGGCCGCTTGCGTTAAATCATTGCGTACCAGCCATTTGCTGGGGTGTTCAGCAACTACATCACGGATGACATACTCGTACCCGCTGGTGTGTGTGTGTGTGTGTGTGTGTGTGTGTGTGTGTGTGTGTGTGTGTGTGTGTGTGTGTGTGTGTGTGTGTGTGTGTGTGTGTGTGTGTGTGTGTGTGTGTGTGTGTGTGTTCACAGTGCACCAAACCCGCGTACCAATGCATGCGTACAGACGGATGTGTGTTGTGTTTGAACGATAAGCGTTCAAGAGCCCGTTTCGCAGAAATTCCGGAGTGGACTTCGGTGTCGCCGTCGGCGTCTTTGCTTGTAAACAATAAATAAGCGTTATCCGTCAGAGAAATTCTGAGATGTATACAAATAAAAAATAAATAAAACAAAACTACGGTTCCAGCGAAAATTGAATCCAAGGCCATCTTCGTGGTAAGCAGCTGTTCAAGCACAGGCTTGCGCCAATGCTTTTTGTTTTTTTAATAGGCAGTGTTTAAATGTCAGGTAGTGCAAGGAGTAAGTAATTTTGCCTGGCAGAAACGTAGAACCGCGTCAGGCGTCAACAGAAAAAAAAAAGTTTAGAAAAAGTTTTTTTACACTGTACAAAACATTGATAACATTAGAGCAACAAGAGGCACATATCAGCACATTCAGACAAGTGTTTAGAATAAATAGTAGGTGATTCACAGTACACTAGAACTAAACTATGTATGGAAGGGCTGTAAGCGGCTGTCCTACGCGATGAAGAAAATATGAGACTTTACCTGGGTGTTTAAAAAAAAAGGGGGGGGGGGGGCTAAGAATTTAGAATAAGTACTAGGTAGTCTACCATGAGAGAGTATAAAGCCGCCCCGTGGGTCTCCCACTTGATGAGGTGCTGTTGACATAATTACGACGCGGCGCAGTACTGCCCGAATTTATAAACAAGACGGGCTTAGGCATTGCGTTTCATGGAAATTGTGCGTGAGCGTGCGTTTAGAACTAGTGGGTGACGATTAAGAGTACTAGGTACCCTACTATGGAAGAGAATAAAGCCTCACACTTGATGAGCCCGTTTTGACAAATATTACGCCGTGAGCCAAAAGGACAACAGCATTTGGCTCCCCTGTTTAGAAAAAGGTTATTTACACTATGTACTGAAATTAAAGGTCTCATATTATTCCAGTATAAAGGCACATACACTTTGGCACATATATGTACCACGACAAACATCACTGCGTTGAAATGAAAACGTCATCGTCCTTATATACACGACAACGTTGGCATACATGTGCACAAAAACTCAAGGGGCTATCAAGGGGAAATAGGACTAATTAGGGCTACCCATTGCTACTGAAGTCCCTGAAAAAACCTAAAGTAGTGCCATTCGTGTCAATGAGCAGGCTCCACTCCCCTCGCGTGTATAGCTGTAGTTGAGGGGCTGTATGGCTCCTGGCTGCTAAGATGGGCGTGTGCTCATCTTTCCGTTAGAGCTCCTTTGGGCGCTGCGGTTCTAGGCGATGCACTGAAAGAGTGATTGAGAAAGAAAACATGATAAAAGTAACGTTAAATACGACGATTTGACGTGTATATAAGCAAGTGGCATGCAGTGGCGAAAAATCACAGCACATCCACGGACTGAATGATCATGAGTGGGGCAAAGCGTCCATCAGTCCGTCCATATGTGCGTTCGTTCGTCCGCCCGTTCGTGCGTTCATCCATGCATCCGTCCGTCCGTGCATCCGTTCATCGGTGCGTCAGTCCATCCATTCGTCCGTACGTACGTCTGTCCATGTGTGCATCCTTCCATGCGTCCGTGCGTTCATCCGTCCGTCCATGCATCTGTTTGTCTTTTTGTCTGTCCCTGCACGCGTCAGTCCATCTGGGCGTTTGCTTGTCTGTCCGTCCGTGCATCCGTCCGTTCATCTAACGAATACTACAAACACCGCTATCTCGTATCTTTTCATCATATATTCATTATATAGAAGTACCACCACCCAGTGGACATTCCATGGTATAAACGAATGGTGGCTACCTTCTACTACTACTACTACTACTACTACTACTACTACTACTACTACTACTACTACTACCACTACTACTACTACTACTACTACTACTACTACTACTACACACATCGCGGACACACGACCTACTGCTTAAGAAGCTGCGCCCCTAAAAACATCACCGCAAGTACGCAATACTCAACTCGATGGCCCACCGTTTCTGTGCCGACGCGCTCAGCGGTGGCACTCTCGATGGCAGTGCCACTGCTGTCCGTGTAAACTCGGCGGTGCTATGAATCTGCAGGATGACGCACTAGCTTTTGTGAAGGTATCGCAAACGCCATATTGTTTGTCCACCTTTGCGAGAGCGCGCTCCATGAACAGACGCCACTGGCGTACTCTTTCAGCATATCCGAGGCACGGCCGCTCGATGATCACACGTCGCAGCAGTGCCCGAGATGCCCAAGCGTCTGGTAGATCCAGTGCGCCCGCGTGCTTACGCACTCGTAGTTTCCTAGTGTACATTCTAGAGGCGCTGCAGTGGTTGCTGGGAGAGGAGGTAGAGGTGAAGAGGTGTGGTTGGCGCTGTTCAAGTTAATTTCAAGGAATGTAATTTCACCCGCTTAGACAAATGGTAACTCCATTAGAGAAAACAAGAGTGTCCTTTCGTTGGGGGTTTTTTCGAGACGCCATGAACTCTTGGAAAATAGCGTTGGTGATTAGGTCATTGACACTACGCTGCATGTACTATTTTCGTTGGAAGTAAAGATCTTTTATGAAGTCGTTTGGGCTTTCAACGCCATTTAATGTCGCACGGAAATTCGTGGTAGCAGACGTTCACATCCCTTGTGGACGTTCAAAAATGCCACGAAACGTAGCGAGGAAGTGTTTATGTTTGTAAGTAGAAAAAGAAGAGGAAAGTGAGCCCCGTAACTGTCTGCATCAGAGTGCGACACCTCAACAGTAGCTCACAAGGGATGGGGGTGAGGAAGAATTAAAAGAATAGGAATAAGGGTGTAGAGACAGAGAAAGTGAGATGCGCTGGAACAGAAAGCGAGGACATATCGAGGGGATAGGAGAGATAGTAAAGATGGAAACACGGTCACAGGAGTCCAAGGACGGGGCACCACTTGCGAGAGCTCTTGTCGGCGTCAGGAGATGACGTAGGGCAAGTCCAGTAGGTCAAAGCTACGCTGTCGTCGGAGATCGGCGTCAGGAAATGGCGTAGGGCCAGCCCAGTCGGCCAGGGCTACGCTGACGTCGGTGATCGCGAGGTCACAACCGGTCGGCACGGAATCCAGCGAGCGAGTCCACGAAACGTAGCGACTTCACGGCATGCTCATCTAAGACAGGATACAGGGGCACAATTTTCGTGGTGTCCACTTGGTGGACTGTCCACTTCGGCCTCTAATGATTGGCTGTGGAGCTCGGCATCAAAACTACGGCAGTTCCCGCACATTTTGATACTCGATTTCATGTGAAGCGAGCAGCAGCCTATGCAGTGTTCTAATGTATGTGTACACAAACAATTTAACTAATGCATTGAAATGCAACAGAAACGCGACAGAGTCCCTGCAATGTCTTTGGAAGGGAACACTCAACCGGCTATGCGCGCTCTAACCCGCCTTTTTTCTCAAGGCCACCGCGCATGCGCGCTTTGCCCTAGCGGGAAAAACAATCGCGAAACGTCCCTTGATGTTAGAGGTCTCCGTTCTCGCAATACTGGTGGTCACGCCCGCACGAGAACTCTGCCAAAACGGCAAAGGGCAGCATGGATTGCTATTTAGAATCGCTTTTGAGAAGATTGCTATTGAAAATTTACGTGTACTTGCATAACGCGAATGATTTCGCGTGTGCTGCCGAATGTGCTGTGTTTATCTCTCTTCCCTCTCTGCTCCCTATCTTTCATCTCCCCCTCTCATGCGCAGGGTAGCAAACCAACTGCCTATAGGCTGGTTAAACTCCCCGCCGTTCTTTTCCTCATATTTTCCTTCCATTTCGAGCAACACATCTGCGTTGAGTATCAAGTGCAGTACATTGATGCGTGTCACATGAATGCACCAGAAACTGAAGGGTGTACATCTAAAAATTTTCTATGGGTATACTCAACCCGCTTTCTCCCTTCGAATTGCATCTGGATGCTACTGAGCCTTAAGGTGCACTTGTTTGTCAGGAATGATTCCCTGTAATACCTTTACGTTGAGTATTCAGATGCAGTACTCAACTGCATGTGTACAGGCAATTTAATGAATGCAAAAAACGCGCAACAGTCCCCGTATAATGATTTTGTAAGGGTACACTCAATCGGCTGCCTTCACTCGTCGTGTCGGTCGTTACGGGATGCTGTAACGCTTTCCTTTTTCAAGGCCGCATATGGATCGTGAGTGGTTCGGTGGGAGTGCCACAAGCCGTCCCGTGGACCTTGGCTGCGCATATTTACTGTATCCAGCGCGCTGCGTCGGCGATCGAGTCGACAGTCTGGCGTGCACGTGTGCCGCACTTTCGCGAACACAAGCAGCGCTACTTTTTCTTTATTCCTCGCAAAAAATTGCCATAAGAGTTCTGTTGTGTTGCGCTGTGCGTCACTATCTGTTCAGATGCAGTTGTATGTCTCGAATGGTTTCTATATTTTTGTATTAAATTCGAAGCATTTCTTTGCCTACTGCAATCGTTTTTGGCGTCTATCTATCTATCTATCTATCTATCTATCTATCTATCTATCTATCTATCTATCTATCTATCTATCTATCTATCTATTTATCTACCCGCTTACGCCTTGATGCACTTTTGATCACCCGCTTAGCTTGGCGTGAACCAAAATGAGTATGGAATGATAAGACGGTTCGACCAATATGACGCTCTGGTTAAGACGTGAATGATGTCACAATTTTGTCACATACGTCGTCAAACACTTCCTGCCAAACAGTGACACATACCACTGGTGGGTGTGTGCCACTGATGTACGGGTGTGTGCCACTGGTGATCAACTCTTAGTATGCTTAGTATCCGCGCAGGAAGGACGAGAACACACATGGGTAATTACAACGCGCGCGCGGTATGCAGAACTTGATATCGGCAGCGTTGACCCGACAGAATGCAAAGAATGAATGTCAGGGTCTTAACAGGAATCCAACGCAAGCATTCTGCGTGGTAGACAAGCATTTTACCACAAAACCACGCCAGTTCTCGGAACTACATTTCAAATAGACGCAAATATCGCGAAACGACAATTGTGCCTGCATTGCTGGTTATCTAATTTTATACACATTGCATATATACTCTTATCATAGAGCCATCACGTTGGATTAACGTTATTGTGATTAGGTGCCATGCCCTGAAGTTGAATTACATAGCAGTGTCCTGGGCCGCCATCCTCGCGAGCACCAGCGCTTCATATCAGCTCATCGCTTTTGGTGTTGCTAATACTCATCTTCCTGTTGACACCGTTGCGCAAGTGCAAACAAGCGGTTATATCAACATCTGAAACTCTTCAACATATGTCTGTTCGTGCAACATTTGTAGATATGCCTAGCATCACTACGTAACATGTCGCTGAATAAAAAAAATTATACCAGGATCACCTTCCCTCTACGGACTTCACATAACGTCGATTCCTTAGGTACGCGAGATCTGCCGAATTCGTTTTGTTTTGCAAGGGCTAGCAACATATTATTTATTCGATTCAGATGTCTTTATTGCATTGCTTTGTACGTTTGCTTTGTACATATGCGGGTTGAAAAAGATGTATGCTTGCGGTCGCGTCGTTACGGTATCCGCGTAAGTGGGCCCTTTCTCTTGCGGAGTAGGTAACGACTTATACATATCGGTTGTTGCAGATATCGCGTCTCTGTGTACGCTTGCACGCCTTTGGCAAGGGAGAATACGAAGAGCTGTCCTTGGTCGTGAGATGGTCCCCGCCTCTCGTCGGGCTCTCGAGCTTGCCCCTGCATGATGGACACCCGTTGAGATAAGGGCGAGCACTTCTGAGACGAGCACTCTCATGCCTGGTGCGTGAGTCAGCGTGAATTAGTTGCTCTTCTGGGGGCGTTGTTGAATGGGCTTTGCGGAGTAGTTGCCTGGCCCCGCTTTTAAGTCTTTCCGCTAGACCGCGAACGTTCAAGTAATATAATGAACGTTCCGTGAAAGAGAAAGAGAGATAAATAGAAAGGAAAGGCAGGGAAGTTAACCAAGCTTGGCTTGGTTGGCTACCCTACACTTGAAAAGGAGGAAAGGGGGATACTAGAAAGGAAAGAGATAGAAAAGTAGGGCAGTAAGAAAGAGAAAGATGAATAGTCACTCGAGACAGTCCACACAGCGCGGTCTCACACTGTTTTTTTCACAAGCGCTCATGAAGTCTGGTGGTCCTAAAGAAGTACAAGAGGTCTTTCGTGGCTTTGCGCGTACGCGAAATCGTTGGCCGAGGTCCCAGGATCTTCCCTTCTGTAAGCGGCCGTGAATCCAGCTGACAGAGCTTGGCTTCCATAATACGTCGTTCAGACTGGTATGCTGGGCAGTGGCATAGAATGTGCTCAAGCGTTTCCTCGCTGGCGCAGATGTTGCATGCCGAACTGCTCGCCATTCCAAGGAGACGAGAATGCGCATTCGTAAATGCCACGCTCTCGCATGTGCCCTCTTAAGCATTGCGTAAAAAGACTGTTCATTTTAAAGTCAAGAGAGAGAGAGGGAGAGATAAAGATGCCAGGAAAGGCAGGGAGGTTAACCAGACACACATCCTGTTTGATACCCTGCACTGGGGAAGGGGTGAAGGGGAGAAAAGAGTTTGCAGAGAGATAAGAAAGGTCCACACAATCACGAGCAGACTCGGGGGAGCACACACAGTCTACAGGCGGTCGCTCATGTTTGTTGTCTTCAAGTAATGTAGGAGTGGTTTAGTTGCTTTCTGCGTGATTGAGCCAGACGCCCAAGGTCCCAGAATCTTTTGCACAGAGAATGGTCTAGCGTCCAGTTGGTTCAAAACCATCCGGAGGTGGCATCGCTGTGCTTCGTAGCAAGCGCAGCTGCACAGGACGTGTTCGATGGTCTCTTCAGTTTCGCAGAAGTCACATGTATAGGTGTCTGTCATACCAATGCGAAAGGAGTAGACCTTTGTGAATGCAACTCCCAAACAAAGGCGGCATAACAGTGTCGCATCGGAGTGGGAAAGTTGTGAAGGTAGCTGTATCTTGAGTGAAGGATCCAGTTCATATAAGTGACACCTTTGGAAGCAGGTAGACGACCAGAACGTGCGTGTAAGATCTCGAGCCAGCAGGTAAAGTTGTCTTGCTGCATCAGTCCTTGGTAGAGAAATCGGGACCACGCGTGTTCCTTCATGGGCTGAGCGGGCTGCATCATCGGCTAATTGATTTCCAGTAATACCGATATGTCCAGGGACCCATAGGTATTTCATACATGATTGTTATAGTTTTTGGGCTTCTTGGTTCAACCAGCTCTTTCATTAGCGAAGAATGATTGGTGAACATTCAAACGGCCCAGTCTCAAACAACTTTTTTCACCTCGTATTCATTCGCCTAAAGGATAACATTAAAGCTTACTTTTATTTTCGCATTACTTTTCATTGTGTAGTTCACAAGTGAAGCTACTTCAATTGACGGCCGAAATCTGCAATTTAACCAGATCGAGAACGGAGGCTTTTCAGCATAACAAAAGCGGCATTACTACTTCTCCAATTCACTCCGTCGACAGTGCGTGGCGGAATGGAATCCCTCCACGGACTATAGTGCTCCCCCATAGTAGAGTACCAAGTACTCCAAATCGTTCCCTACTTGTTCCAAACACACAGAGCGTTTATCCTCGTTATTAAACTGGGACAGCTCATTGCTCTCCTATAGGCTATAGTAGAGTACATCGTGTTTTCAACATTTGTTCTAAAGATATCAGGACGACTTATTGCGCTCCCATAGTTGAGTACTTAGTACTGTAAAATTTTAAACAATTTTTCTAAACACAGATTACTAATCTCTCATATGTTCAAGAACTGCACTTGTACTCTTATTGAATAAAATGTTTTCCCTTAATGCCTTTCGAGAATCAGCCTTACACTGAAAAACGCCTTCTTTCAGCACTAAAGTGGGAAAGCTGGTTGCTTAGTCTTGGTGGTGATGATAGTGGCAATCATTTCTTAAAAAAAACAGAGATATTGCCAGGAAAACTAGTCTCTAGTGGGTCAGCTTCCGTACAGTACTAGATAGAACCCCTAGTCCGGGACTCCATTAGTCGTATCCGCTGCCGTGGCACCCTGGACTATGGCTTGTTGGGCCGGAAGGTTTTGGCAACCGAGCAGGGCTGCCTCCCACTCCTCTCTGGTTGTAATTGGGTTCGGGGGTAAAGAAGGATTGAGCTGACATGCCCATACCATGTGGTAGGTATCAGCCACCTCCGCACAGTACTGGCAGAGGCCGAAAAAGAAAGAGTCAAATTGTTTAAGCACTGCCAGGCACAGTATAGCGTATTAGTGAATAGACGGAGAAGAAATCTCTCGTCCGCCTTCATGTGTCTTTTGCGAGTCGCAGGAAAGAGCTGATGGGAGTGCCGGTAATGGGCAATTATCTCTCTATAAGTTAGGAGAGTTGAGTTGAGTTGCATAAACTTTATTTGTCCAACGGTTGTTGCTGTGCCCGGAGCTAGGCTGCCAGGGACACATCGTTCGAGGAATATCTTCCGAAACGGGCCACCTTGCGGAACGATGGCAAGCTGCCCTTCTGAGCGAGACCCTCGAAGACCAGGTGTAGGCCGTCCAGTTGGCGATGGCCGTCACCGAGGACCTCGGAAGTTAGGAGAGAAGGGTTCTCTTCTGGACCACAGTGGCCATCGGGCGAGAAGAGAAGGGTTCTCTTCTGGACCACAGTGGTCATCGGGCGCAGATGAAGTGGCCCGAGTAATGAGTTCGCGAGCAGCATCGTGCACCGCATCATTGCCTGTGAGGCCCTCATGGCCAGGAGTCGAGATTATTGAGCCGGGAGAGGGGTAACATACACGCGGACAAGATTTAAGAATTTCGGCAGCTAGGGGGACATTCATCTTAGTGGAAAGTTTTTGCAAGCTCCTTTGGAGTCTGATATGATTTTAGAACTGTCGTGTGAAATAGCTATTTCTATGTCCACCTCTTCAGCATGAGTAGCATTGGATGCGCGAAAGGACAGACCATCCACCTGCCTGTCTTGGTGGACTACGGCGGCCGTATACCAAGCACCGCGGTAAGAGCCGGCGATGTCCGTTCAAAACATGTTTTGTTTAGAGCCGAATCGGCGCCGGAGAGCAAGAGCTCGTGCCTCCCGACGGCCAGCGTGTGGCTCACGAGACATATTGATGGAGAGGGGTCGAACATGCATCGCGTATTTCCAGTGTTCGGGCACCCGCTCCTCTGTGTGGAATTCATGCCCAATGCGTAGGCGATCTATGAGTCGTCTGCCTGACGAGGTCTGCGCCAGGCGCGTGTATTGATTTGCTAGGTGAGCCTCCCGGAGCTCCCGGTAGGTGGTTTACCACTCCCAAGGCAAGACGTTTTGCATTGGATGTAGTGATCGTGAGATCTAGGGCTCTCATGATGATTTTGTGGAGGGTGACCTCCAAAGAATCTTCATCGTGCTTCCATTAGTGCAGGTACGGAGTCGCAAACAAGATGTGACTAGTGACAAAAGCATGTGCGACACGAAGCGCACCCTTGCGTTTAAGACCTCCCCGCTTGTTAGAGACTCGGCAGAGCATGCGGCCTATCTGTTCTCACACAGAAGTCATAATTCGCGCACGTTCGGCCGTCAGCGATGTGCTCTTCGTCCTTAAACATTTCCCTGCACAGTGGACCTATTAACGAGGCACAGGAGGTCCGCGTCATTGAACTCTGCATTCAATGACACCGCAGGGTCGAGACAACACTTCACAAGCAAAGGTTGGAGAATAGATGGGCTGCATGGTCCGCCGAGTCTCCAACAAGCGCGAAAGTCTCAGCTTAGGTGTTCGTGGACTCTTTCGCTTACATCGACGAAATAGCTGAAGGCCCTCCGTACACTTGGGGGAGGGTGTCTCGACCAGTACACACGTTCGGCAGAGCCCAATGGAATGCTACACCGACACTCAGACACCTAACTCGTGGGCTCTCTTTTGCGATAGCAAAGCAAACCTCCAAATTCTACCACCCGCTTTACGTGATGGCTTCCATGAACAGCTCGTAGCGGCAAGTTCACCATGAAAGAATTGAAAAGGTGCACAAATTGATTGATATTCCACAGGCTGCCTAGTCATCGCGGCATTCGGGGCAATGACCAAGTGGACGCTGCTGCCCAATCTGCCCATGATGGGGTAAGCAATGTCGCCATTCCCCTTTAAAGATCTTGACCGCAAAAGAACTTCGTGTGCTAGTCCGTCGCCTAACGCTAGACTTCTGGCATTACCAACATTCACATGTGCAGGGCTAATACTTTAGATCCTGCTCTCCAGTTACGTCTGCCACTCAGCCTATCACCATGTCACACTACTTTGTGGTCCCGTCTGTAGCTCGGAGTGCCGTTCTCAAATGTCCATTCATTTGTGATTGGAATGGCTGACAGCCCGTTATTTGAAATATGCGGGGGCAACGAAACAGTCGCGCACTTTCTCTGTGACGGCACCCGCTTGAACTGCGAAAAAGCAACCCTCTAATCCACACTAGGCCAGCTGGACAACCGGCCCCTGACAGAGAACTAAACCCTGGTGCCCTGACCTATTCGGTCCGGATGACGAGCTGATCTGAGGGCGTTGTCACGGTTCCTGCAAGCCGCCAGACTTAGAGAGAAACTGTGGCTGTTTGCGGACAGCTTTGCTTCTTAGAGCTCGGATAGTGCTCCAGTTACTACAATTTTTCCTACTGTCACTAAATTTTCTTCTTGTTCCCTTTCGTTATTTTACTCCCATTTTTTCCCTTCTCTAAGCACAAGGTAGCAAACTGGAATACTCTTGTGGTTAACCTCCCTGCCTTTCCCTTATATATATATCTCTCTCAAATGTTTCATGCAATTATTCGCTCAGACTTTCAACACTCACTCGCTACCTCGCTCAGTTATTCAATCACTTAAGCGTTGGCTACCCCCCCCTCTCACACACACACACACACACACACACACACACACACACACACACACACACTCGCTGACTCACTCACTTACAGGAAATCTCGGGCCAAACATCTCTCGAATGTCATTTCTCGAATAGTACGGCTTGTGTACGTGAGCCCCGTTTGCAAAAACCAAACCAAGCACTCGATCGCCGAGAAAAGCTTTTAGTCGGCCACAAGCGGCGTGCTCATGACACTGCACAGGAGCGCGGCCACTCCATAATAATTGCGCCGTCAGGCCGTGCGAACGCGCTCCTTTCACTGTTTGACTTTCATCCTCCGTTATCATATACTTTCAAATCAGTCCTTCAAACTAACGCACCCTTCGATCAATCAATGCCTCCACGTTATCCTCAGCGTACGAATTCAACCAACACTTGTCAGGTACTACTTACGCTACGTCCCACAATAGCCTCCCATACATACTATGGTTTCACCAACCAGCATTGGACTTCGTCGTTCACATCTCGCTACGCTGCGCAGCCGCGACTGGTATCTCACCGGTGCATATGCATTAGCGGACGGCAGTCTTGTCTACGCTCAGGTCTTTGCGCAGTTGAATGGGGGGCGTGCCCTCGCTATACTGTTGAACGTCGACCTGGCGCTCATTTTACGCAGTCGAAACGCGCGACGCGGCGCAGACAATCCGTGTCGAACGTGACCGCATTTTGCGCGCGCTTCGCTTCCTAACGATTAGTGAATGCGCACTGGGAGGGAACCAAGGTTAACCACGCGGATTGTGCGGCAGGGTGCGAGCTGTCTCTTTCGGCGCGCCTTTCGAGATGGCCCGCAGGTGACGCCGGCTTCGCGAAGGGCGGCGGACGGCGGCCATATTGAGGCCTGCGTGACAGCTGTCGCCACTCTAAATCTGCGTCTGTTCTGATCGGCAGAAGGCTTAAATTATTATTGTTATACTTTCTTCGACTGGGCTGAGGCGACTACTCGCAGTGTACCTAACTCGCCTTGACCACAAGTCGATGTTGCTAGCAAAAATTCTACAATGTTGTCCTGAAAAGTCATCGAACATGAAAACGGTAAATGAATTAGTCGATCTTGCTAGCTAGCAAACATTCTATAATGTTGTCCTGAAAATTCATCGAATATGAAAATGGTAAATAAATTATTGATATTTCAAGGCCAACAGGCGACTGAGGATCAGCTTATCGGTACGTTGACTGAGAAGAAAAAAGAAAGGTAACGTGACGTTCGCCTTCGAGTTGCGTTAGGCGAATGTTCAAGGAACCCTGCTAGTTTTTTTTAAACATGATAGCCTGTTTTTGGACATTTGAATGCAGAAATTTTTGTCTGTGTGTCTGTCTGTTGTACTATTCAACCATCAGGTCAAAATTTGAGCACCTGCTGAACGGCCAGCCATCTTGAACTGATGGCTGCGTTCACACTCGTCAACATTGCCGATAAAAAAGCGAATATATAGCGCATATCTGAGGTGCAACATCAATACGTAAATATTAGGTGGTGTTTTCTTTTAGTAGAAAATACACAGGTACGTAATTCTGAAGGCCCTATATATATATATATATATATATATATATATATATATATATATATATATATATATATATATATATATATATATATACATATATATATATATATATATATATATATATATATATATATATATATATATATATATATATATATATATACAATTCACTTAAATACTCGTTCACCACGGCCATCGCTATTTGTGTGCATTTTTAGGCCGTTTTGTTTTGACGCCGACTGTCTTACCGTACAATGTTTCGTTGTAAGGTTGGCGTAATTGAGTAAACGCTGTCAGTTTGCGCATTCTTCGTCTGATGGCAGAATGGCATGTTTTTCTGGCACCGGCTCGACGACACGATCTGGTATTCCATGCGGGGAAAGGTTTGGGTGGAAGAGGAAAAGGAGAGAACAGTTTCTGGTTTGCAGAGTTCTAGGCAAGACATTCTTGTCGTTTGACTGTCACTCCACTGAAACGCCGGTCCCGCACAGAGGGAAGCGAGAAGGAAAACACTTTGAGTTGCGGCATCTGTTTCGGGCACGTCTCAACTCGAGCAGCGAGCGTGAGCAGTGAGTCGAGCTTGTTGGAGAAGCGGCCGAGGAGCAAAGAATATTTAACACGACGTTTATAGATAGCGCCAGCGTCAAAGTGCAGAAATCAGAGGTACGCACATGTCCACGCGTAGGCGTGCGTAGTGGTGTGCATTCTCAGGGGGCCAAGTTTCTGCCGCAATCTACCTCCCCCCCCCCCCCTGCATACCCTCATTCCCTGAAGTTGGTTGTTTCCTAAAAAAAAAAGCAAGCTTCTCAATGGATGCAAAAAATTTAAGGACAGTTTGTAAACGCTAAAGTGTGTTTGGCGAAAGCCTGTGGCCGCTCGTCTGACTATGCCAAGTTTTTTGTTTTTGTTTTTTAGGGGCGAAGCTCCTAAAGCTGTGGGTCTGACTCTCCTGTCTCGTATAAGTGACCACATACATACATACATACATACATACATACATACATACATACATACATACATACATACATACATACATACATACATACATACATACATACATACATACATACACACAAACAAACTATATGGGGGTTCATTGAATAAAACCAACTGCCTGGTTCTAAAGGCATCAGTCACTGTCACGAGCTCAGCTCTTCGTCGTAGTCGTCTTTCAGGTGCTCCAACTAGATACTGTCTCTCTCCCTCTTCCCCACTACGTTTGCCCCGGTGGTGAAGAGCAGCCATCCTGGCGACTCACGGCGAAGCAAGCACAAGGGGATCATAGTAAGGTATTAAGCGGCTGATGTGGACTGTCTCACGACCACGGCATCAACTGTCTTCGGCAGGTGTCACTGGTTCGACGACGTAGTTGACCGGTGACGTGCATTGAACGATGCGGTACGGACCATTGTACTTGGGTGCAAACTTTCGGGAGAGGCCGGGTGACCGGAATGGAACCGAAAGCCATACAAATGAGCCTACGGGGAAGCTGTAAGCAGGCTTGTCTTGGTCAAGTCGTTCTTTTTGGAGACCTTGTGCGACGGACGTAAATTAACGCGCTAATTGGTGGCACTCTTCGGCACATTGAACAAGCTCGGAGGCTGGGCGGTATTCTGAAGCATCTGGGCGGTAAGTAAGTATCGTGTCAAGCGTAGGAGAGGGCTCACGTCCGTACAGTAGAAAAAAAGGTGAAAACCCAGTAGTTGCTTGCGTGGCCGTATTATACGCATACGTCACGAAAGGGAGCACCAAGTCCCTATTAGAATGGTCGGAGGATATGTACATAGAAAGCATATCACCGAGCGTGCGGTTAAAACTCTCTGCCAAACCGTTTGTCTGTGGGTGATAGCTTGTAGTGGTGCGATGAATAATATTGCACTCACTGAGAAGCTCCTGGACGACTTGCGATAGAAACACACGCCCACGGTCACTAAGCAGCTCACGTGGCGCGCCATGGCGAAGGACAAAGCTACGCAAGATGAACAAGGTGACATGACGAGCAGCAGCGGCTGGCAAAGCGGCGGTTTCAGCGTAACAGGTTAGGTGGTCAACGGCCACAATAATCCAGCGATTTCCCGCAGAAGTACAAGGTAGTGGGCCATACAGGTCGATGCCGATTCTATCAAACAGCCGAACTGGACACGGCAATGGTTGTAATTCGCCAGTGACATGACAAGTTGTTTTCCGTCGCTGACACTCAGTGCAGGAGCGCATGTACTTGCGAACGTACGAGTACATTCCACGCCAGAAAAATCGCTGACGAAGCCGGTCGTATGTTTTCAAAAAGCCAGCGTGCGCGTTTTGAGGGTCTGCGTGGAAGTACGCGCGCATGTTGGAGCGCAAATGGCGAGGTATAACAAGAAGCCATTTCCTACCATCCAGCTGATAGTTGCGACGGTACAACATGGCAATACATACATACATACATACATACATACATACATACATACATACATACATACATACATACATACATACATACATACATACATACATACATACATACATACATACATACATACATACATACATACATACATACATACATACATACATACATACATACATACATACATACATACATACATACATACATACATACATACATACATACATACGGACGGACGGACGGACGGACGGACGGACGGACGGATGGACGATTCACGGTTTACCGATAAAACCCTCCGAAGGTTCGCCCCACTCATCATCATTCATTCCGTGGATATGCTGGTATTTTTCTCTTTTCTTTGTTTTTTTTACACTCTCATCAATCAAGCGATTAATGAAAGAGGGTGAAAGATAGATGTAACTGCTGGCACTCTTCTAAGGAACGCACGGATGGACGGCACGTTCAGTCCGTAGACACTACAGTCTGTTGCTTTCAAGGCATTAGTACGAGACATTCAAGGCTTTCGCTTTAATGTGAAAACGAAGCGAGGATGTAATTCCGTCATCGTGATGTCTTTGGTGCCCTGCTTTCTAGGGGTGCGATGGTGGGGGCGGGCACGGGGTTGGGTGTAACAGTGGGAAGGAAACAGCTCTCACAATGCAACATCAGGAGCCCTCGGCCACAGATATTCCCAAATACTATCTGAATGGCCATAACGCTGTACTATTATTAATGGCGGGACACGTTTCACGGAGTAAACTCACTGTGCGGGCTTGACAGCCCCTTTTAGTTGATTAGTGGGAAAAGGGGTCGTGCCACGTTCCCAGAGACCCCTCCCCTCTCCTTCCACAAAGTCATGACACGAAAGTGAAATGATGAAGTGGTGTTTATTGACAAGTTGTGCTGTGATACTTCTTATGTCGTTAATTTCACCATCATGGCTTTACCAAGGAGAAAATCAAAGTCAATTTTTCGCGCTTAGATATCCGTGCGGTGACGTCCCGGATTCCAGTCTGTTGTCCATAATTTGGCGACATTGGTTGAATGAAATTCCCTGAAACATGCTATGTTAAGTCTATGGCCCTCTCAGAAGACGACGTCCTTCATTTTTATCAATATGGAACTGTGGATGACCTAGTAGGTGCAGTCAATGTCTATGACATCATCGACTGGGGCGGAAAAGGCTTCTAGGTTTGTTTTTGTTGTTGTTTTTTTGCACCTAGTTCAAGGTGGGGCAGGTACCCGCATTTCTTTTTTTGTGTTCTTACTCACATACGAAGCGTGTTCTCGCAGCAAACATACTGTTCTGGATCTCGGGAAAGCGCAACTTGCCAATACGAGAAGGATTCTTTTCAAGGCGGAAACCTAAAGTGCCTAATCATAATCAAACGCAAAAAGTGACCAGCCTCCTACGTTGGCCTCCCCCGTTGGCAGTGCCTAGAAGAGGGATGCAAAAAAAAAGGCCCTGCATCTGCATGTTACACTGGAAATGTCGTCGAAAGACAATAGTCTTATGTCTGGAGAGAGTGAACAAAACGTTTATTTGATTCTCTACGCAAGAAAATCGGTGTATGGTATTCTGTAGGCGCTGCGTCAGAGTGCCTCGAGCGTGCAGAGGAGGCGAACGAGCACATCAAGTCACGTCACACGTGAGACATGAGCGCTATCTGGCAGTTATCTTGGAAAACGAAGCGCGCGGCGTGCGCGCCCGTCTCAGAGGTGATAAGGTGTAGAACGCAAGGCGACGGGTAGGTGCCACCACCGTGTCGTCTTAGCAAAGCGGTGGAAACACTTGCCTTTTCGAGCAAGCGTTGCATCGTCAGCACAGCGTGATAAATGCTACGGTCCTTACACCCATATTCTAGAACACCCCTTCACTCAGCGCTGTTGTGCCTCGCCCAAGTTCCACGTGGTCTTCGCGGCCTGCTGGCACCTGGCAGCTGTTGATGAGTCAACCCTGCACCGGGACGGCGACGGACGCGGACAATCGGGAAAAACCACGTCGCCGGCTCCTCTTGACACAAAAGTCGTTGGCCAAGCTTTTGTCAGCCGCCGAGAGCAACACTCCGAAGCAGCGTCGACCCAGCAGCTGTACGGGGTATTCTGCCTTGCTTGAGTCAACCTGGCTGCATCAGGGAGCGACTTTGCGCATGGGATTCCACGTCATCTCACTGTGGTGCCACGCTGGCGCGTGGGGTCTCCCTCACCAAACAGCGAACTGGGCATGCCTTGCCCCCTTTCCTAGGTTCAGAGGGAGGCGGTGTTTGGCTTTCCCTCTTCGGGGCCGGAGAGGAAGACGACGATCTCATTGGAGTATCCTGCGCATAAATTATCTTTGCAAGGGATCTTGGGAAGGCGGACGATGTATAAAAACGCTAGCGCAGAGGCGCTCGTGGGTGATTCTCTGTTCATGTTGTACCACGCTACCATGTAAATACTGTATATAAACATTTTTTTCTCCTCCGGCTTCTCTACTCGTCCTCTCCGGGGACTCGGATGGCCCGAGTCCGCACCACGCTACACAAAGGCGCAACAGTGGCTGGCAGCTTATGGGATTCGCCTGCGTCGGCTGCATCGAAGTGGTGAGTGCCGCGTGTTTGCTCTTCTTTTCGCCAGACTCGTTAGCGCAGATGGTCGGTAACGTGGTAGGGTGATTGTGGTAAATTTTGATTCGCAGACCAAGAATTGGGTGGCTCGTGGGCAAAATTACCCTAGAAGAGAAACGGTGTGCATATCTAAGATGGAGAAGTTTAAGGTCCAAGAACTCCTCGAAATTTGTCAGGAGCTGAATATTTCGGTCGGCTCGGTTAAAAGAAAACAACAAATTTTGGAGCACTTGGGAAAAGAGGAAGTGAGTTTAGAAGAGGCCATTGAGGCCAGAGAAACCATTTTGGCAAAGAAAGAGGAGCGTGAGCGCTTAGCCCGTGAACAGAGAGAGGAGGAAATAAGGAGGGATCGCGAGGATAAAGAACATGAAATCCGTCTGAAAGAACTGGAGCTTCGTATGTCCGTGGGAAATCGAAATTCAGGGGGTGGAGAATCAAAGATAAAGGATCTAATCCACACCTTCAAGGCGGGTGACGACATTGCATTATACCTCGTGCATTTTGAGCGAGCATGCGAAAATGCAGGTCTTACGGTAAAGAGAGAGAAATGTCATTTGGGCTGTGCTGAAGTAAGCTATTTAGGGCACATTGTAGGAAATGGGCGTCGTCGACCGTCCGAACTCAAGGTAGCCGCGGTGGTCGGTTATCGTCGTCCCAGCACTAAGACCGAGATGAGAGCATTCCTCGGCCTCATAGGTTACTATCAGCATTACGTCCCGAATTACTCCGAGATTGCCAGCCCTTTGACAGATAGTTTACGCAAGACCGAACCTGTGAACATTCAATGGGACTCTAAAAAGGAAGACGCTTTTCAGAAGCTGAAGCACGCATTGAGTGAGAAACCCGTCTTGAGGGCACCGGATTTTGCAAAACCTTTCACTATTCAGTGTGATGCAAGCGAACGCGGTTTAGGAGCAGTGCTATGTCAGACGGACCAGAGTGGAGAGGAGCGGCCGGTTTTGTATTTGAGTCGCAAATTGAGCAGCAGGGAAGAGGCTTATAGCACTTCGGAAAAAGAATGTGCTTGCATTGTTTGGGCCGTACGAAAACTAGGCTGCTATGTTGCTGGCTCTAAGTTTATTATAGAAACTGATCACTCTCCACTAACCTGGTTACACCAAATGTCACCTAAGAATGGTCGTTTGCTCAGATGGAGCATAGCACTGCAGCAGCACAATTTCGAGGTGCGCTACAAGAGAGGTGGCCTTCATACAAATGCAGACGCCCTAAGTCGAGCGTTTTGACTCGTCAAAAGACGCGGAAGGTTTGTTTGATTTTTTTGTTTACCTTTACCTAGTTAATGTGTACTTTTTTTTTTCAATGTGTTACAGTGAGGGCATAGAGAAATTTTTTACTGACTCCCTCGTTGTCCCGAGCTCTACAGTTTGCTTGTTTAGCTTGATTATAATGTTATCTCGATTCCAAATGAAATTACGTATGAAAGAGTTACTGGACACTTGTCCCGATTGGTATGCACATTGTTTCCTTGAGCTTAAGTTATTAAGATAAGATGTTTGCTTTGTAAAATCTGAGGCCTGGCGATGAGAGTGGCGTGCACGCGGTGCTTGTCGCATTGTGTGTGGCTGACAAAGGTCGTTTCTTGGAGCTTGTCACCCACTTTTCACCGAAGCGGGGCGCAGAGGCCAGCTCTTGGAGCATTCCAGTTTGACCAGGCCCTTCGAGAAAGCAAGAGCCTTGCCGGAACGTCGCCGACATCGACCCGGCCGAGCTGCATGGAACAACTCGACCTCCCGATGTATCATCTGGCGGCGGGGGTGCTGTTGTGCCTCGCCCAAGTTCCACGTGGTCTTCGCGGCCTGCTGGCACCTGGCAGCTGTTGATGAGTCAACCCTGCACCGGGACGGCGACGGACGCGGACAATCGGGAAAAACCACGTCGCCGGCTCCTCTTGACACAAAAGTCGTTGGCCAAGCTTTTGTCAGCCGCCGAGAGCAACACTCCGAAGCAGCGTCGACCCAGCAGCTGTACGGGGTATTCTGCCTTGCTTGAGTCAACCTGGCTGCATCAGGGAGCGACTTTGCGCATGGGATTCCACGTCATCTCACTGTGGTGCCACGCTGGCGCGTGGGGTCTCCCTCACCAAACAGCGAACTGGGCATGCCTTGCCCCCTTTCCTAGGTTCAGAGGGAGGCGGTGTTTGGCTTTCCCTCTTCGGGGCCGGAGAGGAAGACGACGATCTCATTGGAGTATCCTGCGCATAAATTATCTTTGCAAGGGATCTTGGGAAGGCGGACGATGTATAAAAACGCTAGCGCAGAGGCGCTCGTGGGTGATTCTCTGTTCATGTTGTACCACGCTACCATGTAAATACTGTATATAAACATTTTTTTCTCCTCCGGCTTCTCTACTCGTCCTCTCCGGGGACTCGGATGGCCCGAGTCCGCACCACGCTACACAAAGGCGCAACAGCGCTCAACCTTCACTTGAGAAAGCCGATGGGAGCGCCATCTTTAGACAGGGAAAGTCACTGCATATAAGTGATAATTTTCTGTTATTCTTGAGTAGCGCAGCGTCATTTCGGCCGAGCAGCGGCGCAGTGCGCCACTCTGTCAAGTGAAGGGCGAAAGTCGAGTCGAGGAGCGTTTGTGAAAACGGAGGTTAGAATTGCTTATGTGTATGCCTTGACTAGTAAGAGATATGCATACAAAATATTAGGCAGTTTTGGAATACCGTTTACAAGCGCTGCGGGCGTAGCGGGCGCCATACGAGCTTTAGAATAGCGTTTGCCCTGCTGCGAACCGCAACGCACGATCGCAGCGACACCGTAGCCTCGAAACCAGTGCTTGCGGGACACATGCGGGCCGCCATTATCGCACGCAATTTCGGATTTTTTGCGTGCGGTCCGCGAACGCGAACGCCGACTCGCCTTACGACGCATGCGCAGTGGCAGCGACCGCACCGCAAGAGCTCGCGGTGCGCTATTCTAAAAATCCCTATTGACGTATTGTCATGGTGCCTCAGATATTCGCAATAATTGTTTTTATTGACTATCGCACAAGTATGAACTCTAAAGCTTGAGCAATATTGATGGGCGCTGCGGAAAGGGTCGGCCATTTGGAGTATTATTTGGTGCCGTTTAGGCCTTTAGAGTATCGTAAAGGGCGGACAAACAGACCAAATTTTCTGCGTCAAAGGTCCCCAAGAAAGGCTATCGTATTTAAAGATCATTCTGTGTTTACGTCACAATATGGCGTCATCATGACGTCACAGGGTACCATAAAAGTGTGATGCCATTATGGCGTCACTGTGGCGCATATATCGGCTCTCTCATGAGTCGACTCGTTTGGACTCAAATCAGTGGGCGGGTCTGTGTCTGAGCGAGTCCGGGTGATTAATCTGTCCAGGTTAGTTTCAATCCAACTGAGTCCTATTGGCGAAACGTTTAGTGAATTTGAGTCTGAAAAAACAAACGTGAGTCTGAGTGCGAGTGAGCCCTAAGCGCAAAATATATTCCTTGAGTGAGTCTGACAAGCTCCACCTTGTACTGCCGACGTAGATGTGACGTGAGGTGGCATGATGACGTCATGACATTACATCGTAGCTTGGCCAGAGGTGGGCCGATAACCACGTTAGGTGCGGAAAGCTTTCAGAGCTTGGCTCAACATCGATGCATCAGCAGAGAAGAAACAAAAGCCACTCATATTCAGGAAAGAAATGATGACGAGTGGGCGAAGCTAGGTCTTAAGGCCCGTGATGCTACGTTGAAGTCGCTGACGTGTGTAAAAGACAGGCAAATACGGATAGATGGACAGCTGGATGGACGGGCGGACGGATGTGCTGACGGACAGATGGATGGCGCAGGCGATCACGTATTGCACTTTCACATGCTTGATAATTGACGTACACATAAGGTCATTTTTTCACGCAGATCCTTTCCCGAACCGTTGTCCAGGTGTTCAGCATCGGTTTCGATTTCGTTTAGCGTGGCTGACTCGGGGCAACATGGTACTATCAGCGTCAAATGAAACCCGAACAGCGGCAAGCCTTTGCGATAGTATAGTGCTTGCCGTCCAGTTATCACCATTGACAGGCACGCGCATCCTGTTCGGCAGCATTGCGCATATATGCATGCCTGTTCGTAGTGATGAGTGGACGGCACGCACTATAGCATCGCGAAGGCTTGCCGCTGTTCGTGTTTCATTTGGCGCTGATTGTACGTCCCTAAGAAGCTTCGCCCCTGGCCGCCGTATTCACAAACGCTCATCGACTCGAATTTCGTCCTTCACTTGACAGCGCCGAGCACTGCGCCACTGCTCGACTGAAAATGACGCTGGGATTCTCGAGAATGGCTGCAGATTATCGATGATATGCAGTGGCTTGCTCTGCCTAGAGACGGCACTTCCATCTACTTTCTCAAGTTGACGTGAAGCGTTAAGTGAAGGGGCGGGCGTTCTACAATACGGGGGCAAAAGAGAGGGCTTTCGCTTTTCCAGGCGTCTTGGGCCAGTGCGTAATAACATGCAGGGCTTTAGTGCCCCTTTAGGGAGACGTATACTATTTGCATCACTGTGTCAAGCCGTGCGACTCCTCGCCGTCACTGCAACAAACGCCCCTCCCCCCCCCCCTCCTCCTCGCTTGCGTTGCGAGTGCGTTCTGCATCTCCCTTTGCTAGAAAATGGGACCACCGCCGAGGTAGAGTCTAGCCGAGGCAATGACTGCTCGAGGTGACATTGCAGTGTGTACTACACTGGAGCGTCGCGTGTGGTCGGCTGTCTCGCTCGCTCTTGCTCTTGCGTGGGTGTACGCTCCCGGCGCAGTGCTTCGTTTCCTCGCCTTATACGTACGCGCCTGCCACTGACGCCGAGTGGCGGCGCCAGGTGTATTGCTGGTCCGATCGCCAGTTAGGATATAAGTCCGGGACGTTGACAGAACAAGAATGGAAGCACGAAAACCACACGAAAGTGAATAAATAAAAGGGTGAAGTAATTGATTAATCTATAACTAGTGGGTGAGTGAGTATATTGTTGAACAAAGGAACGAGTGGCTGAGTGAGTAGATGAACGAACGGGTGAAGAAATTCATAGGTTAACAATGGCGTACATTAATTCTAGGTTTAGGAGCACGTTACACAGTCTCATACACAATGCCGACTGGCGATGGAGCTTAGGAAAGCATAGGGCATGTTACTTGAATTTTTAGATTAATCGCAATAGTTATTTGGTAATTGGAATTCAGTGAGAAAGAAAACAAACAGCATGACACGATGTGCGATGTTCTATATACTACATTCGGTACACACCGTAGCTCGAAGCTTTCTTCTATCTTTTCTAGACCACCCGCAATTCCTTTTATTTCTATAATTACTTTAGTTCAACAAATATTTACTAATAAAAGTAAATCTGTTGAGTTCGTACGCGAAGCTAGTAGATAATTATATATGGCTGCGCCTGGCTTCACATACACTGCTCCATGCGCGGTTTACAATGCAGCAGCAATATCCTGTCTGGTCTCGTTGGCCTAGTTTCGGGGCACATCCTTATTCCCTGGTTCTCCTCGAATCGAAGAAGTCTTCCGCTTTCGCGTAAACATTCGCCGGCAATCTTGGTCTATATAAGCGTTTTTTATTAGTTTACTTGTTTTTTTTTTACGCAGAACAATGTTTGTTCGTTTTTCTTCGTTCGCTCCTTCTTTCGCACTATCCACAAGTAAGCGCGTCGCTCAGTTTACCCTTCTCGTTTTTCGTTTATTCTGTGCAACAGCGAGGATGGTATTTCGTTAACGCCTCCGTCCCTGTTTCGTCCGGCGCACACGTTCTGCAGGCCGACCCGTATAAAACTCAGGCGTCCAGCTTGCGCGCGTCCAGCTTGGCCCTCGGTCTTCCCGCGGGAGAGGAAGATGGTCCTGCAAGAGAGAGTAGCGGGTTACAGCAACGACGACATGAACAACTTAGTAGACAGTGAATGCACAAAGCACATCAAAAATAACAGAACGCACCAAAGCGCATCAGCGTATAAAGTACATAAAAAATTTACATACTGCGAGCCTTATTTGAGCACCGACTAAGTCCTCAAAATCCTCAAAGAAACTTGCTGGGGACAGCTCAGTGCTATCCCATAGTTAAATACGAAGTACTCGAAATGGTTAAACATTTTTTTTTTCCAAACACACATCAAAGTGCATCGGTGTGTAAAGCACGTCAAAAGTTAACGAAACATGTCGAAGCGCACCAATGTGTAAAGCACGTCAAAATCAACAAAACACATCAAAGCGCATCAACAAAGCACATCTAAAGCAATGACTCACCAGCAGCAACGACAACAACAGCGACGACATCAGCAAACTCAGCATGCAGAAGAAGTGTCGATGTACACGACTGTCGCTATGGCGCAGTCGTTCGTAAGTTTGTGTACGTGTGAGAGCCATGCACTATACGAAACAGCAGCAAACCAAAACAAAACGAGTGGATAATATGAGGTGCGGCTTGAAGCTGGCATGCAGTAAAGCTGCGCACCATTAAAGCAGAAAGTTTGCTCATGGAAAAGCAAAAAGACGGGGATCTTAAAGAGAAGTTGAACGTCTGTTTGGCTCTACCAAGCAATGTGATTTGATTGATTGATATGTGTGGTTTAACGTCCCAAAACCACCATATGATTATGAGAGACGTCGTAGTGGGGGGCTCCGGAAATTTCGACCACCTGGGGTTCTTTAACGTGCACCCAACTCTGAGTACACGGGCCTACAACACTTCCGCCTCCATCGGAAATGCAGCCGCCGCAGCCGGGATTTGATCTCGCGACCTGCGGGTCAGCAGCCGAGTACCTTAGCCACTAGACCACCGTGGCGGGGCACCAAGCAATGGGGAATCGTGCGGAGGTACAACTCAGGGCTGTCTAGAGGGCCCGCTTGCACGCGGCAGAGGAGCTTGGCCTCTTTGTCCCGACGTGGGAGCAGCCAGCATCAGTCCTGCACTGATCCTCAGGACTTCAATAAAGTTCTCCATACCATGTCATACCATACCATACCATACCATACCATACCATACCACACCATACCATAGTACGTCCAGCCGTCAACAAGTTTAACAAAAACGCTCCGCAGCGTGTCCTGAAACAATTTGATTGACGCTAGCACCACTTAGCTTGTGGTTCTGTTGCCGACATGTTATCCATACATGCCGACCTACTATTCAAGCATACACATACCCACGCTTCGCGGCTAGCATCAGCCAAAGCAATCCAGGTGACGCATCGGAGCCTTGGTGTTAAGCTTGTTGACGACTGTGCGTTCGAGAGCCACTTTGGGGTAATGCTAAGCTAAGGCGTTACTCAACCGCGGCTTCTCTCTTGTTTAACCAAACTTAGAATTCGGTATTGGTTGAATAACGCCAGATATTGGCATATGAGCGATGTAATTTGGTCAAGGTCACTTTAACGTCAAATTCTGGGTGGGCCTAGACTTGTCCCAGGGGTGCCTATGCCATGCATACTAGAGGTGTCATACTACTCACCTCAGCCAGCCGATAAAACCAGACAGCAAGGGCCGGCACCCTGAAAAAGATCGCACTAGAATTTGAGATAGGGGAGAGGGCGGGGGTTATTGTCGTTTGAAAATATGTCAGTGAACGTCGTCATTCAAAATATGGCCGTCTTATGTCTGATGTACGGGTGATTTGTAAAAGTGCTTCGGCGTCAGCATTCTCAGAACATATCTGTCCTGATCTATTACCCAAATCGACACCGAGTCGGAAATATGCAGTTTTTGTTCCACAATTTAATTACGGAGAAATGTTCATGTCTGCGACCTGCTAGATGAACTAAGTTTGAGACCACTGCACAGTTATCTTTCAACACGTGGTGACCGTGAGAGGTACCTCACTAAAAATGCTTGACAGAAGTCAGGTCTGTTTAGATGCTGCTCACATTCAGGAAAATAAATAAAAATGGAGTTAAACTACGTCTTTAGGCCCACAATGTCTATGTTGGAGTCTCCGACTAGCATAAAGAGTGGACGGACGAACACATGGACGGAAGAACGGACGTAATGACGGATGGAATGACGGATGGAATGACGGACGTACAGATGCACGGACACAGTATGGTCCATTTTTAAAATCATATGCGCGCAATGTACGCTCTGTACAGACGATTTGCACAACACCTGTGTTTCGGCACGCCGGGTACCTACGACGGCGACGGACGTGATGGGACCTTAAGAAGCTTCGCTCATAAAAAAATATAATAAATGCATGTGAGACGAAGACAGTCATGTGCAGTCTGCGGGCCGGCCGCACGTTTGAGACCCACGATCTATACCATGCACCGCCATTTGTGGTCGAAATGAGCATTTCCTTGTTGACTTGTCGTGCTTATACGTTCCCAACCGAGACCAACTGAATTCTCGTTCGACACTTTTACCGCACAAAAAGGACGAAAACAGAGGAAGGTACTTCGACACGGGGGTAAACTCTCAACTCGAACTGCTACTCGAACATGTCGAACAGCAAGCACAAACCAGGCCAAGGACATGTTCTCCTGAAGTCTCGTGTTCTTTCCCGACATGCGGGACATGTTGACAAGTTGAATAAAATTGCTTTCGCGCTGAGAAAAAAGGAAGAAAGACTCGTCTAGTTGTTATATGTAATTCAGTTTTTTTATTATTATTTCCACAGGAGCCCTCTAAGTCATCCCAAAAAGACAGTGCGCGGAAACACGGACACAACTAGGAAGCCACACCACACACGCCTAGGTGGTGCAAGTCGTTCAAGTAGGCTTGGGCCCACTGCGGTGGATTAGTATGGTTGGCACTCAGTCGCTGACCCCAAGGTCGCGGGTTTGAATCTCGCGGCCAAGGTGGCCGCATTTCCAATGAGGTAGTATGCTGTAAAGGCCCGTGTCTTAGGGGCACCTTACAGGGACACTAAAGAAGCTAACAGGTCTTCTGCGTGTTAGTAAAGTACAATTTAACAATCCCGAAGATACCGCTGTTACGGTGCCACGACACTTAGTAAGCGCGAAAACACTCGAAAAGAAAACACTGTTGGCAACGCGACCTCGAGTTTCCCGCACCAAACATTGTGACTTGGGAAATTTCGAAGGTGTCTACTGGGTCTCACGTAGCTTCCTATCAATAAAAATGAAGTACGCGATGATCTGTGGGTGCCATAACAATGGCATTCGAAGTTTCATGAAAATTTCGAGTCGATGCCATGAAAGTACCGAAAGTATACGTTTCAAAATTTCTGACGTCACGCACGGAGATTCTGGGGTGATATTTCAAAAATGACACTTTAACCTTGATATGTCTCTGCTAATAATGACCTCAGTATTGTGAAACATGGCAAAAAAGTTTTCAGGGGGCACTTAGTCAACTCAGACCAAATCATTGTTCATCTTCAGTGTCCCTTTAGAGAGCCCCAGTTGGTGGAAATTTCCAGAGCCGTCCACTAAGGCGCTCGTCATAATTATGTCGAAGTTTTGACACGTTAAACATCAATTATTATTATTATCATTATATTTTCACATGCGTTTATCTGAAAGACGCTGTTTGTTGCTTAATCTCTTCAGGACTTGGTATGCTCTTTTTATTTCCACCTTCCGTCCTTCATTCATTTCTCTTAATCACCATTAGCTCGCTTCAACTGTGGAGCAACCAGCTTAACCATAACATTCCTTCAGTTTACTCTTGGCCGAGCCGTAACTATTCTACGACATTGCTGGAGTTTCATCATTAAGCAAATGATGGCAGCGCAAAGCGCAACACTGTAAGCTGAAAAGAGAACGAAATGGTTTTTTTTACAAATCACGCTCGACGTTCGCCGGCAATCGACGAGTGATTAGAAAGCGCCGTCATTTCGCCGCTAATTGGGACATCTCGCTAAGTGCGCAAAGTTTCTTAACGAAGATGCTCTAACGAGATGGCTTGTGCAAGAGCATTCGAGCGTGTGTGCGGGGTCGTTTCGAAATGATTGCTCAAACTTTGCGGGACGACGAACAAAGTTGTTGCGGTTAAAAGAAAATTGAAAACATAATATAATCTCTTTTAGTTCATCTTGCGACAGCGGAGGTGACACGTGGAGGAATGGTTGTGCTTTCGGAGTTTACTGCCAATGTCGACGGAAGTTATTGATGGTCCTTTAAGCATGCTCGACATTGTGACCCGAAAGTCGCGGTTTCGATCCCGGCATGCTGCGGTGCATTTCGGTGCAGGCGAAATGCTGTAAGAACCTGTGTACTGTGCGATAAACTTTTATTGTTCGGTTTTCTTTCGTTTATTATTGCTAATTTTTTGTAATGCGAAAGCTTTTTGTAGCTGTAGCATTCGAAATCGGGCTAGTTGGTATACGGCAGCATTTTTGTTCCGTCTTCGTCGATCTCGCGCTGCACCCTAGTTGGCGCTCACGTCGACGAGACTTTGCGACACCTTAGAGACTCATGGCACGTCTATTGAGGCCTCGCGATGTCCCATTAAGGACACACGTGACTTTCTCTGAGCAATGACGTCACATTATGACGTCACAGTTCACCACAACTCGTGCTGTCATGATGACGGTGTCAAACAACACCGCCGTCTACAGCCAGAGGTGAGCGAATCACCGAGTCAGTGCGAATCACGGGAGGTGGGGAAAGTTTCAAACGCTTCCCGTCTCGCAGGCTGTGCTAAACCGCGTTAAACGCTGATAGCTTTCGAACTGCTAGGTTTTGGATGAACGCGACTGGCTGATAAGCTAGAAAAAGAATAAGAAGGCTTTCCCCTTCAAGCCTTCTTATGCAGATTTTATTTTCACTCGCGCATCTTGATGCTTATCGGCAAATTATCGCTTTGTCTATAAACAATCGTATGACACCTATTAGCATGTATAGCTCGCGTTTCATGGCCTCTTTTGCAAAAATGTTGAAAAGTGTCGCGTTATCATAATCTATCTATATATCTATCTATCTATCTATCTATCTATCTATCTATCTATCTATCTATCTATCTATCTATCTATCTATCTATCTATCTATCTATCTGTACAATCGTCTCCCGAGGAGGCCCGCCATGTTCAGCTGCTACTAAAGTTAATATTAGTATTCTAACATGTGGTGATTTACGCACCAAAACCATGAATGTGATACGCAATGCACTGGAAAACTACTATGCACATTTCGTCTACGTGGAGTTATTTAAGGAGCACTGACGTCGCACAGTATAAACGTGTGGACCCCTGGTATTGCGCCCCCCTCTAACAGAGACCTCCACGGTCGTGATCGAATGCGCTACCTTCTGGCTAGCAGCTGAGCGCCGTAATACCTGTACCACAGAGACGCACGATGTTCAAATACTGAAGTACCAGGCGGCTGAAGTGGAGCTTCACGAAACACTCCATAAACTACCAATACAAGATCCATGAGCGAGTGTATCCGTGGTACATATGTTACCGGACAGGTCGGGACGGCTGTGGGCTCTCCCATAGTAGAGTACCAAGTACTCTAAATCGTTACCCACCTATTCTACACCCCCCCCCCCCCATGTTCTTTCCACGTCATCTCATATCCAGGTTCATGTAAATGACGTCTGTCCTGTTATCATGACTGCCAAGTGTGAACTCGTTCACGCGGTAATTTTTGTCAACAGGGCCTCATCAAGTGTGAGGCCCGCGGGACGACTTTATGCTCTCCCGTAGTAGATTACTGAGTACTCCAAATTGTTAAACACTTTTTTCTTAACACACAGTGGAAACTGTATTTGCTCTCGCATAGTAGAGTACCAAATAGGTGAACACCTTTTCTAAACAGATCACACGTAACAAGTATGCGACCTAGGTCAAGAAGAGTTCCTCTGAAGCATCTCTTTCGGCGCGACCATTTCCGTACTCTTGAAACACAGTGAGAAAGGAAGAGAGGGGGGGAGGGGGGGAAGGCGCCTTCATCAACATGTAGGCCGATTCTCGTGTTCTTACGGAAAAGTGCTTCCTGCCGGTGTTTTTTTTTTTTTTTCGATCCGGGCCCACTCTGCTGTCGCCTCCGAGTTTCGAAAGTACTTCAGAATAATGCGAGAGCACTCGCGAAAAAAAAAAAAAGAAGACACCGCTGAAGCTCTGAAAAATGCCTCCCCCGTCGCTACACACGTGCTACCGAGGAGACAATAGCATATTCGCCCCCCCTCTTTTTTTTTCAGCTACAGAGTAGGAGTCAAGGACGATGTTCTCGGCGTACTGTGGTTCCACACAGCCGAGTTCAAAACATAAAGACAGAGGATGAGGAGGAGCGTGTCAACCACATGGGCGCGTACGCGCGCTCCTCCGCCTCGTCGTCTCGCGCGTCGTCCTCATTAGCGCGTCCGTTTTCTTGGCGCCTCTCTCCGGAAACGGAGCGGAGCTCGCAGACAGCGTGGCAGCGTCGTCGTCCCCTTTTTTTTTTTTTCTCGCCCTCGCATCTCGGGGAAGATGTCGGCGTGTAACTGTCGACATACGCAACAAACAAACAAACAACACAATCGCTTCAAAACGGAACGAGAGCTGCCACGCGAAACAGCTGTGTGCGACAGAAGAGCCGCGTGCCGGGGTAGATGCACACAGCCGGGGTCAACACCCACGAGTAAGACGAAAGGTGGCGGCAGCGGCTGTGCAAGACTTGGCGAGTCTATTTTGCATGCGTCGCGTGCTATCTGTCGCGGTGTGAAATACAAGGCGAAGAGAGGAGGTTGCTACGGTGGTGTGTGAGAAGGACAGCGCACCCCAGAATGCGCGCCTTCTTTGAAGAAAGAAAGAAAGAAAGAAAGAAAGAAAGAAAGAAAGAAAAAAAGAAAGAAAGAAAGAAAGAAAGAAAGAAAGAAAGAAAGAAAGAAAGAAAGAAAGAAAGAAAGAAAGAAAGAAAGAAAGAAAGAAAGAAAGAAAGAAAGAAAGAAAGAAAGAGTGGCGCCGAGTGTGGTGGCGTGTGCACTTCCCGATCAGGTGCTTTCGGTCGGGACCCCCTGCAGTGCTGTTAGAGAGTAAGTGGTGCGCTCTATTTCGGCCTTGCAAAAAGCCGTTTGGAACGCGTCAAATCGTGCGCGGCGCTTCGAAGCACTCGAAGCAAAAAGAATTGTTTATTTGTTTCGTGAAAGATCGGGGCAGCTCCTTCGGTGACAGCGCTCTATGAGGTCGATCGCGCGAACGTATAAGCAACGCTCGTGTCCTAACCCGCCGTGGTGGTCGAGTGGTTATAGGGTTTGACTGCTGCTGACCCGAAGACCACGGCCCGGCCACGGCGGCTGCGTTTTCGGTAGAAGCAACACGCGAAAGGCCCATGTGCTTAGGTTTAAAAGCAAGCTTGAAAATCCCGAGCGCTTGCAACTTTCGGAGCCTTCTACTACGATGACTGGTAGTGATATCGTATTTTTCGGACGTAAAACACGAACCATCGTAGGCGGACGCACAGGAGGTGAAATTCCCCCCCTCCTCTTGTCACTTAACAGGAGGAGGGCGCACAGTCAGTCCCATACATGGACATAACATGAAGGAGGGGCGCCGCGACTAATCAACGCTCCTCCTTCCCCTGTAGGGGTACCACGATTAGATAACCACGATTAGATAACGAAGATTAGATATCAACCACGATTAGATAACGTACGTGCCCTAAGCGGCATGTTTATTCATTTCCCCAGAGGGTGAAAGCATTGGTAAACTTGGGCTTTAAATTAATGTTTCCGGGGGTCCTATATGTCTCTGTTACCAGAGTGCAGCCGTTGAAGGCGGCAAGAGTCCGCCGTATGTGGAATGTTTTGTGAATGGAACGTGCGGCCGCCTTAGGGCTGTTAACGTCAATTTTTTTCGTATCTCTGAACACGGAAGCAGTGGTACCAGCAACGAGGAAACAAAGCGTGTTAGTTGTACGCTGTTTACGTTCCATATAGATTGCCAAATGACCCAGTCACCGACTGCTATCTTACCTTATGTTGGATTCATTGGTATACGTAACACAAAAAAGACTGCTATTTTACACACGGATAAGGAAAAAAACACACGAGGACCAGCGCCCGTCCTCGTGTGCAGTTGGTATCCTTGTGGATGTGCTGTATTTCTTTAAGACAGCTGCACCCAATATGACACGATGCAACAACTTTGCGGCACTGAACATTGTTCTAAGCTCTCGTGCTTCTGCGCTGGCTAACAGCTCCGCCTTGGTTATTAAGTGCCTTGTTCATAACACCCCAAGGTAAGGGTGTAAATGGGGTGTTTTAATCACGAACACCTCAAATTTTAAAACTGGAGTGTAAAAGGGTGTTCATATGGATGGTTTTAATGCGTACACCCTTTTTACACCTTTAGGGTGTAATTTTTTTATAGTGTATGGTGCTCGGCTGGTGACCCGAAGGTATCGGGTTTGACCCCGGCGTCGGTGGACGCATTTCGGTGGAGGCGAAGTGATGGAGGCCCTTCTATTGTGCGATGTCAGTGCACGATAAAGAACACCAGAGAGCAGAAATGGCCGGAGCCCTTCACTATACGACGTCTCTCATATTCATCTCGTGCTTTCGGGAGGTAAAACCACAGATAATATTATTACGATTGACCGACGATGCAGAATGCGACGTCTGCTGCACCGAAGAAGACGTCGACCATCTGCTATGCCGTTGCCCTCGATTTGCCTGTGAAAGACAAGAAGCTTTCGGACGCATTGCGACAATTGGACGATCGGCCACTCTCTATGCAGATGCTACTGGAACACCGTCCTCGCCTTTCGTGGTTTCAAAAAACAGTCAAAGCAGTCTTGTGCTTTTTGAGGACTACAGGCCTATGTGAACACCTTTAACTTTTGTGCCATCGCTGCATACGCGTCAGCCCATTGACTGACAATTCTTTTTGTTTCTCTTTCTCTTCTATTTCCTCTCTCTCTCTCTCGTCTTTATGCCCCCCTTTCTCATTCCCCCAGCGCAGGGTAACAAACCGGGCATGTGCCTGGTTAACCTCCCTGCCTTCTCTCTCTCGTTATTCTTGTCCCCCCCCCCTTTTCCTTGACTCCCAGTGATGCTCACTCCGCAAGCTTCTGAGCTAGTAGAAACTTTATTTTGGGTTCGAAAGTGGCTTGCAGGATGGGGTCGCAGGCCCCGCAAATTCAAGCCAGGTGGCTCCATCCAGAATGGTGCCACGATGTGCAGCCATTCGGTGATGTTTCGGGCCCTCTGGACGGCTATATAACAATACTCGTCATCATAGACTTACCTAACTTAGCAAGACTGGACTCTGGCGCTACGATCGTTCAGCCATCATGAGCATGATGGGTAGAGTACACAAATATACCGCCTCTTCGTGCTTGCGGGCTTCGAACGCACTTTGTGGCTTTGTTTATTTCTGTGATTTGGTTCTGTCTTGAATTAGAGAACGGACCTTTGCGTGCTTCGCGACTCCATTTGAAATAGTGAGTCTAAAAGGTTAACCTGGGGAAGTGCATTTGCTCAACATTTGCTCGTTGTCGTTTTGTGACAAGGCAGCCACGTGAAGGCAGCCACGTGAAGCTGAACGTAGCCAAAGTAGGAAGGTTGGACGAATTTGCGTACAACCGTCATTCCCATGCTCGCTGAAGCGCCGCCTCGCCACAGTGGTCTAGTGGCCAAGGTACTCGGCTACTGACATGCAGGTAGCGGGATCGAATCCCGGCTGTAGCGGCTGCATTTTCGTTGTAGGCCCGTGAACTCAGATGTGGGATCACGTTCAAGAACTCCAGGTGGTCGAAATTTCCGCCGCCCTCTACTACGGCGTCTCTCATAATTGTATTGTTGTTTTGGGACGTTAAACCCCACAAATTAATCAATCAATTGCTGAAGCACCGTGCGTTGCAACTGCAACAACAGTAGCACCAGGATCTCTTCTAGTGTATCTGCGGGAAACTGCGTGCTCGTGATAGCTCAGTTCAGAAGCTTCTCAACCAACTTAATTCGAGAGCATTTCCTCCAGTCAACATTCTAGGGCCGTGTACATGCGCCTCGAAGAAAAAGGCAAAAATAACGCTACTGAAGTAGTTAAAATTAACCGATCTGTACAGCCATCTATATACTCGAATGGGCACCCTAAGTGTGCATGCGATTTGGTTCATCTATTTCTTTTCGCCTCGCCATCCCTTCCTCCACTGCAGGATATCAAAACGCCAAGTGCATCTGGTTAGCCTTCTTGCCTTACCTTGCTTGTCTCCGTGTCCCTTTCTGTCTCTCTCTCTCTCTCATAATTTCGATTCGCCTTCTTCAGGCCAACAGGCCTTACCTCACTGCCACTGTACCGATAATGAGGTCTGCGTCACCGAAAAAGACATCTTCCATCTGCTATGCCATTGCCTTCGCTTTGCCTCTAGCCGAGAGACGAAAACTTTGTGACGCGTTGTGACATTCGGACGATCGTCCACTCTCTGTGCAGATGCTGCTGGAGCTTCGTCCTCGTCCTACGTCGGCTCAAAAGGCAGTCAAAACCCTCTTCTGCTTTCTGATGACTACGGGCCTATGTGAATGACTTTGGCTTTTCCACAGTAACACCGCTGCGTACGGGTCAGCCCATGTCACTGACGATTTTTCTCCTCTCTTTCCCTTCTATTTCCGCGCTATCTCTCATTTTTGTACTCCCCTTTTTCATCCCTCAGTGTATAAGGTAGAAAACCGTGCATGTGCCTTGTTGACCTCCCGTCCTTCTTTCTTCTACTTCCTTCTTCCTTCATATGCGGTTAGTAATAATGTCTTAACTTTTTTCAGGGCAACAAGGCCTCTCCTTATAGTATAGTGTTTCGACATAAAAACTTGTCTTCGTCAGGTCATCTGTTTTGTGGCTGCGCCCTTGCGACCGTGCGTTGCCTGCGGGCGTAGCGTTGCGGGCGTCACTTAATGGGAGCCCGCTCGAAGCTTGTGCAACTCAAACGCGAAGCTGTACGCTGTTATAAAACTCTTTATTGCTAACTAATATAGTTTACAAGCTAAGATTGAGAGCGAGAGAGAGAGAGAAACAGAAAGGAAAGTCACGAAGGTCAACCAAGCTTGAAGATTGAGTGCGAAATATGCTCGCGGAACTATGGTGCGCCTGCTAAAGTCCTTCTCTTTGGTTGTTTTTTTTTGTTTTTTTTTTAGGGATGAAGCTCCTAAAGCCGCGGGTCTGTCCATCCTAGCTCGTACGTGACCGCCTAGTTCGGTGACTCACTCAGCTTGCGCGGACGGACGGACGGACAGACAGACAGACAGACAGACAGACAGACAGACAGACAGACAGACAGACAGACAGACAGACAGACAGACAGACAGATAGACAGACAGATAGACAGACAGACAGACAGACAGACAGACAGACAGACAGACAGACAGACAGACAGACAGACAGACAGATGATTCACGGATTACCGATAAAGCCCTCCGAAGCTTCGCCCCACTCATCATCATTTACTCCGTAGATACGCTGTAATTTTTTCGGAAATCATAAGTATTGTTTCGCCGTTAATTTGAACATTACGCATATTTCTAATTAACAGCTCCTCACGTCTACTCCGAGTATTTCACTCTCTCAAAATTAATATTTGAATTTGGGCTGAAATTTGCCAGAAAGTTGAAGTTTTAAATAACGTCTAGTCGTGCTGCAAGCGGGGCTAGTTTGCATGGCATTGCGAAAAAAACCCGTCGTGCTGCGTAAATGAACAAATGGCGAAAGTCGTGATGTCTTGCGTCTACTCGTCTTTGACGAATGTACTGATGACATTACGACTTACGTCATTTGTTCATCTACAAATACGCAGCAAAATACAAGAAAAGACACGCGCCTTCAATTTTGATGGGTATAGTGTTCCCATCGAAAACTAGCGATCGAACTTGTCTGCATGGGACGTAATGCAAATCAATAAATTCGATTCGATGGGGAGTCTGCGATATTTTTTCATGCTATACCGACGAATAGAGAAGCGGCAATAAGAGGGAAAAGAAGCGAAAAGTGAGCCCCTTAGCTGTCTGCATCAGGGTGCGACACCTCAACAGTAGTTCACAAGGGATGGGATGAGGAGGGATTAAAAGGATAGGATTAAAGGTATATATATATATATATATATATATATATATATATATATATATATATATATATATATATATATATATATATATATATATATATATATATATATATATATATATATATATATATATATATATATATGGCGCTGACTGTCACTCGTACTTCTAAATTCACATATAGACCCAAAAAAGTGGATGGAGGGAAGGCCGCAGGTTCGATTCCTGCTCACGGCTGGTGATTTTTTCATCCACTTTTCTTTCTTCTTATTTACATTCCATTGGTTCTAATAACTTCCCCTGTACATTCCTTGGCATTACTGTCTGTTAGATCTCATTAATATTGTGTTAAAACACGGAAAAACTAGCCCTTAGTTTAACACTTCTTTCCCTTATATATATATATATATATATATATATATATATATATATATATATATATATATATATATATATATATATATATATATATATATATATATATATATATATATATATATATATAGTGAGAGATGCTCTGGGACAGTGAGCGAGGACATATGAGGGGATAGGAGAGATAGGAAAGATGAAAACACGGTCACAGGAGTCCAAGGACGGGGCACCATTTGCGAGAGCTCTTGTCGGCGTGAGGAGATGGCGTATAGGGCAAGTCCAGTAGGTCAGAGCTACGCTGTCGTCGGAGATCGGCGTCAGGAGATGACT
The DNA here is from genome assembly GCF_043290135.1 of Rhipicephalus microplus. Classification (NCBI taxonomy): domain Eukaryota; kingdom Metazoa; phylum Arthropoda; class Arachnida; order Ixodida; family Ixodidae; genus Rhipicephalus; species Rhipicephalus microplus. The sequence goes on along the minus strand of NC_134708.1, from coordinate 31,138,697 downwards.
TAGGGCGAACCCAGTCGGCCAGAGTTACGCTGACGTCGGAGATCGCGAGGGCATAACCGGTAGGCACGGAATCCAGCGAGCAAGTCATACCGACGATTAAAGGCGGAGCTTCCATCTGACGTGATAGTGTTGAAGAACTCGTTTCCGTCATTGGCGCCGTTGGTCGTGAGCTGAAAATCATTATCGTTTGCATGACCGAAGAATCGAGAACAGTGCAAATAAAATAATACAGATTTCTGGGACCAAGTGAGGACTAGAACCCAAGCCGCTTGTGTGGCTAGCAGGTGTTCTACCGTACAGCCACGCGTATGCTTCAAAATACACTGAAAATAATTTCCTCTGCTTGAAAATGCGGCGAAAGTGACTTTCGTGATTTGCGAACACATGCGTCCCGCATAGAAGCTTCACTGCAAATGTAATATTGTGGCATGCAAGCGTGCATTGCCATCGAGCGTGAGGCTATGGTAATGTGGTTTGTCATTTCGTGGTTTTAAAGCCGGTCACTCATTACAAAAGGCACACACGTTACTCCACGCATTGCTTTACACCACGTCGTTGGTGCATAGCAAGTTCCCTAAAAAAAGTTCAGATGCGTAATTGCTGGAGGCTAAAAGCATCCTACCCATTACACAAAATACAGGCATGTGCGAAAGTTTCCCTGACACAAGCCGCTTCAAACATTATCGATTACACTGTAGAAATCTACAATTTAACCTTCACGAGTAACATTATACAATAAAAAGCACCCAATAAGTGGTTGAAGCGAGCATGGGGACTAGATAGCGCTGTTGCGTTAAACTCCTAAAAGTGAAGCTTAAGGGTCGCCCAATTTTCGGGATATTGGACTGGCGACCGTGGCAATTTTTCGTACGCGTATCCATCAGTGCGTCCGGTACAGCACAGTCCGTGCAGATGCACGGGTGAAATTCGGTGCATTGGGATTCCGTGAAAGTGACGGCTGGTTTGCGACATTCCGAGGTTTACCGACTTGTCTACTATAAGAACAATTTTGCTTTGTTTTATTCACGCTGTAAGTGACACGTTTGTCAGCATAGTTAGATCGAGGGCCACTTTCGCACCACTGCGTCTTAGGTTCGCTTGACACACTCTCTATGCACCTCTCTACAGTATTCCACTTTTTCACATGTATTTTTGTACACTGACGTCGCCTCTGTTTCTCTGGTCATAGAACTTTGAGGTGGGCCCGTTTCTCCGGCTAGACTTCTGAAACCCAAGCTCTCCTCGTTCACCGACCTCATTCATTTTCAGTCGCCATATTTATACAATATATACAGACAAGAGCCACACACGTAGTTACAGGGTCAACGATCGTCGCAGAATCAGATATCAAGCTATGCAGGGTGTCATTTCCAAGTTCAACGTTACCTAACCACTAGCGGGGTAACGGTATAATTTTTCGTCGCGCACGTCAGATCCTATAATGTACGCGTTCAAAGGTGAATAAGTCTCCCATGCACAACGCATCTCTTTAACCAGACGAGACGGCAACGAGGGCCTCTTGACAGCTTCTGTCTTGCGCTGTTTCTTTCTTTCTCTTTCTCTCTTTACGCATTAAAAAAACGCGAGTGGTATGACTGCGTGCGTCGTGCCTTGAGTAGCAACTACTGCGAAGGTTGCTTTGCATCAGAGCTCGGTCTCAAAGTTAAAAAGGGTGGGTTGCGTGTGGCACCGAGAATCGCTCAAGCGTCTTGTTCTCTTCGTGTCAAGTACGTGGGTGGATCAGGAGGGTGAAAAAAAAAAGCGGGCAAGCAATTCCGACTGCGGGGTAGACACACTTCACGGTAACATCTGCCGCCCGCGGTCCCTCTGCGAACTCCACGGTGTCCTTGTCAAGCTGGGGCTCTCATGGGCGGCGGCATTCGCGCAGTCAAAGCATGTCTCCGCACTGCGCGAATGCGAACACGCACAGTGCTGTCGCACTGGCGCCTACTTGCGTATACTTTCACTAGATGAGGAAGCGCAGTTTCCTTCAAAAATTCCTTGGGTGGAACTCGGGAGTTGATGTTATTAGGTATGTATAGCGTTACCCTTTGCGCGCTCGCCGAAAGCCGGCCCGAGATTCCGCTAGATTCCTCAACACGGCAAAGACCCGCGAAATTCTTACAACGTGTAACGAGCTCAATAAACTTTTCTACCTGTCTAGAAGAATTTTCCCTCCACCTCACAAAAATCTAACCCGGCCCCAAGCACTTACATTAAGGCTTTTGCAAACGCGGATGTACCCTACTTTGAAAATGTTACACATCATGTACCCTGACCTATACCCAAGTGTAATCCTTGCCCACATTGTGGGGAAATAGCTTCATTAGAACACGTGGTCTGGCAGTGCACCAAATTCGCTCATTTATCGAACATCATCTCTGCCAGATGGGAGGCGGCAATCCGCGGCTCGTCCTTAGCAGATCAGCTCTGGGCTGTCCACCAAGCCCGCGAGGCGGCTGAGGAGCTCGGCATCTCAGTCCCCACGTGGGAGCTGCCCGCAACACAGTGATCTGTGTTTTGGAGGACCAAATAAAAGTTTATCCAATCCGCGTGTCACCGCTGAGTTGAGGTTACGGATAAGCGCGATGAGCACACTCCTCAGCAAGACGGCATTCCCAGCAGCTTGGTGCATCTCTTCTTCTTCTTCTTCTTCTTCTTCTTCTTCTTCTTCTTCTTCTTCTTCTTCTTCTTCTTCTTCTTCTTCTTCTTCTTCTTCTTCTTCTTCTTCTTCTTCTTCTTCTTCTTCTTCTTCTTCTTCTTCTTCTTCTTCTTCTTCTTCTTCTTCTTCTTCTTCTTCTTCTTCTTCTTCTTCTTCTTCTTCTTCTTCTTCTTCTTCTTCTTCTTCTTCTTCTTCTTCTTCTTCTTCTTCTTCTTCTTCTTCTTCTTCTTCTTCTTCTTCTTCTTCTTCTTCTTCTTCTTCTTCTTCTTCTTCTTCTTCTTCTTCTTCTTCTTCTTCTTCTTCTTCTTCTTCTTCTTCTTCTTCTTCTTCTTCTTCTTCTTCTTCTTCTTCTTCTTCTTCTTCTTCTTCTTCTTCTTCTTCTTCTTCTTCTTCTTCTTCTTCTTCTTCTTCTTCTTCTTCTTCTTTGGGTGGACAACAAATACAGTAACGTACCCCATTAACAAATATGCAGTGCCTATGACAGTGGCAGGCTGGAGTGCGTGAATAAAGTCGAGCGCATCTACACATTACAGTGCGCTACAACGAAATGACCTATGGTACGAAGGACTCGCTATACCCGTCCCAGATGTATGGGCTACGAGCTGTATACGGTTCGCTACCTTTACGACGAATTGTTCTGCGTTATGGAGTGCAGGCGAGGGCGGCAAAGTCTTGGGTGGAGTGACGTAGTTAAGAAAGCTCGAAACATAAAATGAAATCAGCTGGCGCAGGGTGAAATGCATTGTGCAGGAGTTCGTTATCGTGAAGTCTGAGCTCCGTGTAATAAAGTATTGTATGAGTCGTGAAGTTTTTTTTTTAATATAATTGTCGCTTCGGTGCTCTATAGTATATTTTGTATCGCGAAGTGTCAGCGCCTTTATAAAGCTTACTCCGAGCTAACTGACTTGATCGAGCGAGCGTGGTTTCAGAGCTCTATGAAATTTCGATGCCCCGAAGTATCATCACTCTATGTGTAGTATATTCGGAGCTAACTTGATCAGGTAAGCGTGATTTCGGTCTAACTCGATCGGGTAAGCGTCATATCGGTCGGTGAAGCGAACTGTTTGCGCCCACAAGTCGTGCTTCAAGCGCCGAGGCTTTTTTCGGGGCTCGCAAGGTTAGGCCTTCATGCATGAGGGACCTTGTCAGTTTCGTTGGGCACCTCTGCAGTTGATATTTTTTTTTTCGCCCACTCGTGGAGGTGTAGTTAGCGCAGTCCAAACTCTAACCGTTGCCCTTCCAACGGTGCCTGACAGCAAATAGGATATTGGAATCTGGCTAATGTCAATGCATTTTTCTTTTTATTATTCTCTCAAGTCCAAACCAACATTAAAGTAGGATCAACTCACGATTGTTTACGCATACCTTTCAAGTTTTGTTCAACTAGCACCTGATTTCGTTTTTTTTTTCCTTGCGCTATTACCTAACGAAACGCACGCCATTGTCATCGATTCTGTTCTAACTGTATTCCTGTAAAGAGGTTGAGGTCCAGCTTGCGTCGGCTACTCCATATCAATAAGTTCTGCAGCGAAAAAAAAAGAATAATACTGAATGGTATCCAAAATGAACAATAAAAAACAGAATAGCACACTGAAACCAGTTCAAATAACATGTCAATGCACAGTTTGCTTGCAGCAGTTCACACTGTCATAAACTGTTCCCACGCGCACCTCCCTTTTCTAGTGTCAGTATATGCACATGCACTACTAACACACACACACACACACACACACACACACACACACACACACACACACACACACATATATATATATATATATATATATATATATATATATATATATATATATATATATATATATATATATATATATATATTTATTCCTGGCTATTTATCACAGGCGCTTATACAGTCCGGTCTCCACTAAAAAAGTATGTCAGGAAGATGTTCGACTTTTTCTGAAGGTGCATCTCATGCCATGGTCCAAGTAATCTCTTTAATGTCTGCTGTCTGTCCAAACTTGCTAATTTCTTTAATTTTTCTCTTTCATTCACGTATTCAACGCACTCAAAAAGAATATGGTGAACATTTTCTTCTGCATCACCACAATGACATTCGAGGGAGTTGAACCGATGTATTTTGTGCAGGAAGCTGCTTGTGTATGGTATACTTCCAATCGAAGTCTGTTGATTAATGTCTCTAAGTGTTGTGGGAGATCTGTCGTTATGAAAAATTTTTCGTGTTGATTAACCTCATGAAGTACTGATTCTTTTGATTTAGGGCTATCTAACCACTTATCCATCGAACAATGGTTAGCTCCTTGCGTTATAAAATGTCGAATATCCACCCCAGACATAGGAATTGCGCAGTACCGTCCTTCGTTGAAGGCTTTCTTCGCAAAGCTGTCAGCCTCTTCATTTCCCTTTATTCCATTGTGACTGGGTATCCATTGGAATACAATGTTGTGACCCTGCGCTGAGGCATATTCCACAGTTTCTGCAATACATTGCGCTATTTCACCATTTCTGTGAAGTGATTCCGCACTTTTGATTAGCTGAAGGGCAGGTTTGTTATCCGTGCATATCACCCACTTTCGTGGCTCAGAATTTTTGCAGATAAGCTTAACTGCTTCAAAGATAGCCACCAATACTGCTGTCGTCGATGAAGATTTGTGCGATAATTTGTACATTCTCTTTTTCAGAATTTTGGGTATAAGGACCGCACAGGTTGACGCTTCTTCAGTGCATGATCAACTTGTCATATCTTCGTTTTTTTTTCATCATGCATTATATGAAAATGATGAAGTACCATCTATGCCGCTACTAGAGGCGCCATGTATGTCTTCTTCCGTATGCCATCTATTTCACAGATAACTTTGAGAGGCAGTAGCGTCCAAGGTGGTTTTGAAGGTTTCCATTGTTTAAATTCTGGTACTACTGCTTGAAATGATGATACACTATCCTGTAGTCGCGTTGCCGTCCTTTGTGTTGCTGCACCAGATAAAGGATGACTGTCATGTTGCGCGAAAATTTCAAATAAATTTCTAGGTGTTCCTTTAGCTCGGAGTACTGCCAAAGGTGGTTGTCGAGCCTCTGCATTCACTAAAACACTGTAAGTTGACCGTGGCAACCCCAGACATACCCTCAAGCTCAGGCCTTGCCAGAAAACAAGTGAAATCACCTTTCGGTGGAGGCTAGAAGTCCGCGCAGCATAGGCAGGGAGTAACTTACGATGGGTCGTATCCACGCAACATGTAGGGCCAATAGCGACTTTGTAGTACCGCCCCACTTAGCCCCGCAGATATGCCGGAGGAATTGAATGGCTTGATTCACTTTTTGTTCAAGGGACTGGACATGAGGCAACCATGTTAGTCTCCGGTCTAAAATCACGCCCAAGGGTCTATGAGTTTTTACCATTTGAATAGGCTGGTTTTGCAGAATAATCTGGAAATTTCCAGGTCTTTTTAATGTAAATGGTAGTATGGCTGTTTCAGCCAGACTCAGTGCCGTACTTCTTTATTTAGAAAATGATCTAAATAATTCAATCCTTCTTGTAAAGTTTGTTGCGCATCTAAAAACGATGGACCAGACGTCCATATATTGATATTATCAGCATACACATGAACATCTGGTGTTATGTGGAAGATTATACGGGAGCTGAGCCATGACTGCATTAAAGAGAGTAGGGCTTAGTACGCTGCCCTGTGGCACTCCTTGGTTGACGACATGTTCTGACGATGGACCTTCTTCCGAAACTACAAAAATTTTCCGGTGATTCAGGAAGTCAGCGATCCAACGCAGTACCTTGCCCTTAAATCCCTGCAACGCCAGGCCTTCCAGAACAGGAACGTCACTCACTGTGTCGTACGCTCGTTAAACATGAAGGAATACAGCGACAGTGATGTTTCTTTACGTACGTTGGTTTTCCACATCTGTGACCAAGCCCAGAATGCATTCCATTGTGCATATATTTCTGCTGATGCCGTCTATGCTTTCTGGTAGCAGTTTTTTCATGTCTTGTCACATAAAATTCGTTCATTGGTCATTTTCGAGTCCCTTTCAAAATACAGCTCGTCAAACTAACCGGCCTAAACGAATCCAACTGCATAGGGTTCTTTCCTGGCTTAGGCAACGGTACTACTTTTGATATCTTCCAACTTTCCGGAACCTTTTATTCTTGCCAGTCTTTATTGTAAATGTCCAACAGGTGTGACAGTGATGTTTCCTTGCGTTCGTTGGTTTTCCACATCTGTGACCAAGCCCAGAATGCATTCCATTGTGCATATATTTCTGCTGACGCCGTCTATGCTTTCTGGTAGCAGTTTTTTCATGTCTTGTCACATAAAATTCGTTCATTGATCATTTTCGAGTCCCTTTCAAAATACAACTTGTCAAACTAACCGGCCTAAACGAATCCAACTGCATAGGGCTCTTTCCTGGCTTAGGCAACGGTACTACTTTTGATATCTTCCAACTTTCCGGAACCTTTTCTTCTTGTCAGTCTTTATTGTAAATGTCCAACAGGTGTGATGTTCCTTTCTCGCACAAATTAGCAAGTGCAGCGTATGCAACTCCATCTGGTCTTGGTGAACTTGTTCGTCTTATTGAAGACAGCACATATTGGAGCTCTTCTTGTTTGAAGCTGCCATCCAGATTTGATGAACTGACCGCAGAGAACTTTGTTACAACCGCCGAAGCTGATTCTGCTCAGGATTTATATTCACCAGTTTGGTCGGCCCGTCCATTTCTCAGTATCAGATCGCAAAATTCTTCGGCATTCACACGTTCGCTAACTCCTCGAGACAGCGCTAGAGCCTGTAGTGGTCTCGAGTGGACTACTGGCTGTCGGATGGCGCTTGCCATATTCCACAGTTGAGTCGCCGAGGTAAAAGGAGAAAGTGAGGCGCATAAATCTTGCCACCTTTTGGTTGAAAGTTTCCGCAGTTGGTTCTGCATTGCAGAATGTACTTTCTGTGCAACCTTGAAATCTTCTAAATTTCCCAACCTGCGATATCTTCTTTCAGATCGGCGTCGTATTGTCCGAAACCACTCATACTCCGCGTCAACACCCGCATACCCATCTGCAACGGGTACTGTACAAGTAGCTTTCGTTAAAAAGTGTTTTATCTTCGATTAATACGTTTCTGCGCCATAACAAGGCTCAAAATTCTGTCTCTGTAGTTCTCGAAAAACTGCCCAATTTGTAACTCTTGTTATGTGGTCATCTCTCATTTTCTTCAACTTTGGGTGATATATGAATGCTGGCAAGTGGTCACTTCCTCTTACATCAGCGTCTGTAGTCCAGTCCGCTCCAGCCACTAATTCAGAGGAGCACACAGTGATGTCTAGCACGCTGCAGTAGTTAAGCCCCCGTATAGGAACGTTTGATTCAGTTGAGTCGGTTGACGAACTATAATTTATTATTTCCTAACCTCGAAGTTGAGATTTGGTGTGTTTATTTGTTTATTTTTCGCCTTTTTGAATTCTGTATCTTGTTCTGTATTGTTTCCCTTCCTGCCTGAGCCTATGTAAGCCTGCAGTATGTTGTAAATAAAAATTAGTAAATATGTGTGAGCACCACTGGAATCCGATGTAATGAAAACAATCCTGCAACTATAACTCCTGATATGGCAAACGTTAAGCGGCATTAGCCATTACTTGTTGAAGCTATGACAACACTAGTGGATATTCGCGAATCGCAAACCAAAATGAACATAGCTGACGTTTGTCATCATCGAGCCACACTCCAGCCAGCATCAGCAAGTTCTGATTAGTGCTGGCATTCCCAAATTATGAATGGTAGTTTACTGCTATCCCTCAAGAGGAAAGTATTCAGCGTTTTTCAAGAATTGCGTTCACTACTATTTTAAATTACAGAAAGGATTCATGTGCGTGCCACCAGCGGCGTTCTCTTTACTGCGGAAGGGGGCATTCTCAGATGCACACAAACGTCCACTACGGCAGTAATTAGAGAAGTTAAAAGAATTAAATTTTCAACCAGTGGAAATAGCCAATTGAGTTCAACGGATGAATTCACGTTTTTCCTGTCCGTAGCCCCTTTGAAATTTTTAGACAGCTGCCACTGGTAATAGCCACGGAACGATGAAACTTGGTTAATCTAGCAGGCGAAACCAAAACTGACGCAACCAACAGCGCATCTACGATTCATTTCAAAACGTCCTCAATGAGGACACGGTTTCGCTCGCATTTGGGGGAGGAAGATAAGCAAGCGTCGATAAGCCGACACGAAGCGAAGGGTCTAGAAGATAACTGCAAGGGTAATGATGATATGTGGGGTTCAACGTCCCAAAAACACCATATGATTATGAGAGACGCCATAGTGGAGGGCTCCGGAAATTTAGACCACCTGGGGTTTTCTTTAACGTGCACCCAAATCTGAGCACACGGGCCTACAACATTTCCGCCTCCATCGGAAATGCAGCCGCCACAGCCGGGATTTGACCTGCGGGTCAGCAGCCGAGTACCTTAGCCACTAGACTATACCGCGGCGGGGCGACAGTTGATAACTGCAAGGGTAACAGTGTCGCCACTGAGGGCATTTTCGAAGTAACTTGGCCGACGCGCTGTTCGGTTTCACCTGCTAAATTAGCCATATTTCCTCGTACCAGTGGCCACATTTTGAAGGAGAGAATATGGGCTATCCGCAGAAAGCTCTCAAATTCGCCCATTGGACTTGATCGGCTATTACCACAGGTAAAAAAAAAGGTAATTGTTGTAATTTACACAACTACTCACGTAATTAATGTCTGTGCTCATCTAAAGATACGTTCTTCAGCAGTAAAGAGAACACCGCAGGTATAGCTCACACATGCATACTTTCTGTACTCTTTCTGTATATTTTAAATAATATTGGACACATTTCTATAAACACCCTGTATAAAACAGCTGCATCTTGCCGGTGCTTACCTTTGGAGAGGAAACCTGGATTCTTACAAAGAGGGTTCAACTTAGATCGAAATGGACGCTTTGAGCAGTGCAAAGTGCTAAATGTAACCATATAGGACAAGACAGAGAGTAGAGTATATGTCAGGGTGCCAACGGGTGTGAAGGACATCTTATAGTCGAAATCGAGACGAAGAAACGGACGAATGCAGAGCACGAACTTGCGCGATTCGCGCGTTTTGACGCACATGCAGTGTGATTCTATACGCTTCCGCCATGCAATATTGCATGCGTTCAGGAGGCTCCTACCACTGCACGGCATTCATTTTTCTTTCTTTTTTTTTGGGGGGGGGGGGGCAGTTTCAAACAATGGCGCGCCTCTGCGATAGAACATCAGTTTGCTATGCATAAGGTCTGGTTTCGATTCTCACTCAAACCGAACTTTTCTTTTTTACTTTACTAGCATCTTTCTTGATTTCTCGTTCTCCTCGGGGGAATTGGTTATGGTGCTCGGCTGCTGGCCAGAAAGTAGCGGGTTCGATCTTGGCCGCGGCATTTCGATAAAGGCGAAGTGGTAGATGCCCGCAGGTATACTATGCGATGTCCACGCCCGTTAAAGAGCTCCAGGTGGTCGAAATTTCCGGAGCCCATGCACTATGGCGTCTCTCTTTATCGTATCACGTTTTCGGGACGTTCACCTTCGGATACATTTATTACCTTGGATTTTTCGGCCACGCACAACGCTGATTATTTGCTCACAACCAATGACACAGCGACACCGGAATGTTTGCGAAACGAGCTCTTTAATGGGATCGCGTTACAAAGAAGGCAACGCTAGAAGCCGTGCAGATATTACGAAACGGTTGGTGTACGCAATGCAGCGTTACGCAGCACGAAGGAAACCGCGTTGCGTGCCCGCGGACTGCATCGCTGCTTCTTCTTTCTGCATTTGGAATCGGAGACCGGGGGGAGAAACGGGTTCAAAGGGGATCACGGGGTGGCGGTGTTGCGAAACGTCGATGCCCCCCCACCCCACTCCAGCCCCGAGTCGTGGAGGGGGGGGGGGGGGGGACAGCGCCTGCGGCGCGCGTTACGTCGAGCGTAGTAGGACGTCGGATCGATCTTGCACGTGTATTACAGGAAAAGGAATTGGGTGCCCCCGCACTGTTGTTTGATGAGCGTTGCAACGACGGCGCGGGAGACAAGAATACGGGGAGGAATCTTGCGCGGTTTACTGGATGCCCCTTTCGGAATCCCTTTTTCGCGCGAAATGCACACGGCTAATTAGGGTGCACGGAGACGCGCTTCGATTGTGCGTCGTTGCGCGTGAAAGTGATTACGACGACGATGCGTGGTTGGCGTGTGGGAGTTGGCGCTCTTTCGGGGGTGGTGTGTTTGTCTGTGCATGTACTTGTCTTTGTGTTTATGTCCTTGTCTCTCTCTCGCTCTATCTATCTATCTACCTATCTATCTATCTACCTATCTATCTCTCTCTCTCTCTGTCTCTCTCTCTCTCTCTCTCTGTGTGTGTGTGTGCGTGTGTGCGTGTGTGTGCGTGCGTGTGTGTGCGTGCGTGTGTGTGCGTGCGTGTGTGTGTGTGTGTGTGTGCGTGTGTGTGCGTGCGTGTGTGTGCGTGCGTGTGTGTGTGTGTGTGCGTGTGTGCGTGTGTGTGCGTGCGTGTGTGTGCGTGCGTGTGTGTGTGTGTGTGTGCGTGTGTGTGTGCGTGTGTGTGTGTGTGTGCGTGCGTGTGTGTGCGTGCGTGTGTGTGTGTGTGTGTGTGTGTGTGTGTGTGTGTGCGTGTGTGTGTGTGTGTGTGCGTGCGTGTGTGTGCGTGCGTGTGTGTGCGTGCGTGTGTGTGTGTGTGTGTGTGTGCGTGTGTGTGCGTGCGTGTGTGTGCGTGCGTGTGTGTGTGTGTGTGTGCGTGTGTGCGTGTGTGTGCGTGCGTGTGTGTGCGTGTGTGTGTGTGTGTGTGTGTGTGCGTGTGTGTGTGCGTGTGTGTGTGTGTGTGTGCGTGCGTGTGTGTGCGTGCGTGTGTGTGTGTGTGTGTGTGTGTGTGTGTGTGTGTGTGTGTGTGTGTGTGTGTGTGTGTGTGTGACGCTCGGAATAATAACAGCAGGGTTGAAAGACCTGATCAATTAAGGCGCTTAACGCAATGTGCCGCACATTTGTAACGGCGAAAAGAGGTTGTTGTGCAATATGGCGCCTATTTAAGTCAAATAGATTTGTATCTAAAGATATCATTTTTATTTCATTGAGCCTTCATTCATTTAATTTTGCCGGAGGCAATTCTAGGTATGCGAAACGTGCAGATGACGTACGTATTTCAGGCGTCCTTTATTCGACTGTTAAAGATAATAAATATTAAAAAAAAGGAATATATATAGTATCGGTCGACCATATAGTACGAAGACAAGCACACGAATATACAATAAATATAAAGCGACATATTTGTGAGGTTTCGGCTGATTGTAGGACCCATCCCCGGTCGATCAAAATATCAAATAAAAGTTGTTTTTTTGTCTGCTTTCGTTTCTGTCGCGTGCGCATATATATGTAAACGCGCGACAGCTTGGGGAGCGAATGTTGTGAACGTCAATCATTCATAGATAGAAATCGTCGTTTTTTTTTCCTTTACATCTCATATCTGTTATCAGCTCGTTCTCTCTTTTCGTTGGTTACGTAATGACGCGGCGCATATCGGCACCTTTGCAGCTAGGCGTGTGACGAAACAAACCTGCGAGAATGCAGTATTACGCAAGAGCTCATAGAAGGACTCTTCATATGGCAGCTATGCGTGGGCGAGCGTACCGACAGACACGCGATCGATAAGAAGCCCCGGGTAGTGCCCTTAAGATAAGTGTTTATTTATGGCGCGGAGATATGAACACACGGTTGCACACGCATTGTCTGGCTTCCCTCTGACGGAGTGTTGAGAAAGGCCACGCTAGTCGCGCCATTCAACTCCCTACGAGAGATCGTACTCGTCTTGGCGTAGGAGCGAAGGGTTGCAAGGCTTCCGCCCCACCGTGTCACTCCGCTACGAGCGTGGCGGTTTGTTGATTGATTGATTGATTGATTGATTGATTGACATGTGGGGTTTAACGTTCTAAAACGACCATATGATTACAAGAGACGTCGTAGTGGAGGGATCCGAAAATTTCGACCACCTGGGGCTCTTTAACGTGCACCCAAGTCTGAGCACACGGGCCTACGACATTTCCGCCTCCATCGGACATGCAGCCGCTGCAGCCGGGATTCGATCCCGCGACCTGCGGGTCAGCAGCCGAGTACCTTAGCCACTAGACCACCGCGGCGGGGAGTGTCAGTTTGTAGCTGATTTCACTAGCAGTTTCGTCCTTGCTTGATCACAGAACTTACGCGTTTAAAAGAAAATTATGCCAGGTTTGCACCCGTGGTGCAAAGCCTGGAAGAAGAGTGCAGTTTGGGTAGCCTTCCTTGTTAAGGCGAAGATCCTTCATATCGAGGCTTGTCCGTTGGTGGCGTTGGCGTGTACCGTGATGACGATGACGCTGATGACGATGATTACATCGTAAAGCGACTGGCTCGTGCAGTATATGACGTCTCGATATGCTCTGTGATGCATTTCGTATGACTTGAAGCAACCAAGGCCCACCAGGAGAATGTCCTCAGACCTCGTATTTTGCCAGATTCACGCGGGCTTCTGACCTCGCCTTCTTTCTCCGTCATGCGCGCTGGTCCCTCGGTCGGACCTCGCGCACATGCAGGGCTGACACGTGCACTGCGACTAGCTTCGCATGTCCTAACAGGGCTGTCGGTGTTTCGCTTGGTTGGTGACGATTCGCAAAGTGGTGGGTGTAGTAGCACTAGGACACTCGCAGTTTCAGTGCCAATATGTAACGAGTGTTACATTGCTAGAACTGCCGACAGCCGGAACTTCAAATGCAGTGGACGTTGCCCCAGCACGAAGCTCCACTCCAGGACTCGCATTATGGAGACGAAAATGGTGTAGGCCCGTGTGCTCAGATTGGGGTGCGCGTTAAAGAACCCCAGGTGGTCGAAATTTCCGGAGCCATCCGCTACGGCGTCTTTTGTAATCATACGGTGGTTTTGGCGACATTAAACCTCACATATCAATCAAATCAGAACTAGCATTAGGCAGCATCGCAATCGTCAGTGAAATTTTTTTCGCAACACCATGCAAAACTGTGACGAGTTATGCATATGCAGGAAGAACTCCCTGCACATGCATATTTGCTTGCGGTGCCTGCATCTCGTAAACCAGTAGAGGTTATTCGATGGACGTAGCAAGGTATTGTAGTAGCAGCAGGGCTTGACAGAGGAGGGGGGGGGGGGGGGGTGACACGGTGACACTCTATATAGCGCAGCCATCCCTCTATTGCACTGAAAAAAGGCTTAAGAACGTTATACAAATATATATATCGTAATCATATTTCTCCGGGCGCATCATTAGTGCTCCAAACATCAACACCATGCAGCGGTTGTGAAATGCGTGCAGCAGGGCTGACTTGGGGGGACTCGCTCGCAGGATTTCGTGCCGACCGGTTCAGCCCCCGCGATCTCCGACGCCAGCGCAACTCTGGTCGACTGGACTCCCCCTACGCCATCTCCTGCCGCCGACATGAGCTCTCGCTGTGTGGTGCCCCATCCTCGGACTCCTGCGACCGTTTCCATCTTTCCTATCAAATCTTTACTTCCGTCGCTCACTGTCCCTACAGCCGGTCTAAGAACTGGCTAACCTCCCTGTCTTTCCGCTTAAACTTTCTTCCTCCTCCTCCTCCACTGTCCCTGCGCCTCGCTCTCTTATTCTTTCTATATATACCTTTTAATCTTATCTTTTTAATCATATCCTTTTAATCCCTCCTTACCCCCATCCCTTGTGAGCTACTGTTCAGGTGTCGCACTCTGATGCAGACAGTTACGGGGCTCACTTTTCTCTTCTTTTCCCTTTAAGAATCACATAAGAAGGGCTGACCTGAAAAATGGAAGATGAGCCGCCCCCCCCGCCCTCCCCCCCCCCGGGACTTTCAACTCTAAGAACCAGTGTTCTTTGACTGTGTGCTTTTATTTATTGGCTGATTGATTGATTGATTGATTGATTGATTGTACCACTACTTTGAGATCATTTATTGCGACCTATGTTTGATTATACGGTACCAGGTGAATAGAATAATGTGTAACTCTTGGGTGAAGACAAGCAGCACATCAATTTTGCTCTCCGGTGGCTTCTACAGGGAGTGCGACCTAGTCGACTTGTGACGTCAGTCATCTTGAGGGGCTTAGTATGCTTGTCCCTGAGGCTAGTTGTGGCGCTGCGATTGCTCAGTCAACATGAAAATTGTGGATAGTACATGGATTTACCGAGTCTACGTGCTTGCGGCACTGAACGCACTTTGGCTTTCTTAATTTTGTCATTTGCCTTCTGTTTTGGATAAAAGAACGGCTCATTGTGACCTTCGATAACTCCCCAGAAGTAGCGGTCCTAAGATGATCATGGTGATCAAGTGGGACTGCTGGACTTCTGTTGAACACCGTATGACGTCAAGGCTGCTGCAGTCCACACAGAGTCGCATAAAACATATAGGGGACTCGATGTAGACAACATTCTTGTGGCGGCTGGAGCACCATGCGTTGCAACTCTCACAGACACCAGCGTCAGCTTTTTCTTTAGTGTTCTGTTACAAAACTCGAAGTGTGACAGGACAAGATACAACATCGGACGTTCATGAACGGCGAAGGGAGCAAAATCTTTTGCATAGTATCGTCTCCCGAATCCAGATGGCGCCAGTCTCGCGCGATTTTCGGGCGAGAAGCCGTCTGCTCCGAAATACCGCTAGCAGACGACACGTCGTCGGACGAGCGGCAGACGAGTGAGGGTGGTCGCGAAAGAGAAGGAAGAAGAAGAAGCAACAGGTCCAACGGCGATCACGAAGCGGCCGTCTGCGACAGCTTCACAACAAAGACCGAGAACTACTCCTCCTCTTCCTCCTCGCAGAAAGGTTCGCCCCTGATCTGCGTTCAAACGCTAGGCAAACCTGTCCCACGCCATGCGACGTGAGCGAGGCAAGCGTCAACCACCGAGACGGCGCAGAAGCTACGGTGTAAAAAGAAGAAGAAACGTTTGCCGTTTTCGCGATCACGATCGCCGTCGCCGTCGCCAACGAAGCCTAGCTGCCACAACGAGTACGGCCGCATATGCGGAGACATAGGGATAGGGTGCGCAGCGAAGTACTTGAGAGGAAAAGTAGGGGGGCTGAACAGCGTGCAGCGGTGGCAAGCAAACCGTTGATCCTCGCCACTACGGATCTTTCTTCTTTCGCCTTACTACACTTCACCCGCTTATAAAACGGTGCATTGTAAACCATAGGTAAAGCAGCAGAGACACAATGACGATATTGGACCACAACAAGGTTCTATTTTTTTTCCGGCCCCGGGGGGGGGGGGGGGGGGCATCTTTGATCTAAAGTGGGGGCTGGACAGGCAAATGGTCATTTTGCAGATGTATGCATGGCCAAAAAAAATTTCGGAGCGGGGTGGCAGGGGATGATTGTTTTGGATAGAGTTACTGTATGTGCTACATAAAGGTAGCATATACAGTAACTCTAGGGTGCCCGGAGTGCCGCCCTTTCACTAAGGCCCTGCTTGACTCTATGGCACAGCACTCTGTTCTGCAGCTTGTTAAGTTTGTGATGTCTAGGGTGCCCGGAGTGCCACCCTTTCACTAAGGCCCTGCTTGACTGTATGGCACAGCACTCTGTTCTGCAGCTTGTTAAGCTTGTGATGTCTGACCTACGAGCTATGCATCGCCAACTAGCTTGCCAGCTAACTGAAGGCATTGTAATAGAGCTGGACAAGCGATACGACGCAGCGAATTCAAGAAACCGCGTAGCCAGCTCGTCGGGGTCTTGTTTTCCGACGGAATTTGCGATGAACGTCACACTGACCAGTTACACGATCACAGGCTCTGCCAAAATGACGGAAGAAGGAGCGTGAGTGGGGGCAAGTGCTTCTTCAATCTTTACCTGCCTCTGCTCCCTGTCCTGAAGCTATTCCTCCAGGGGTGCTCCTGTTCTCTTGAACGATTTTTGTCAAAGTGACTGTCCCCCCACTCCAATCTTCCAACCCAAATTCAAGGAGGAAATTCTGGCGCTGCCCCTCTTCACTGTGGTTCCCAATGGTACATAATGACACAGACAAAAAAAAAAACCTTGGAACATTGGAAATCAACTTTCCTTCCCCCTCTCCCCTTCCCCACTGCAGAGTAGCCTACCGGGGCTCAGCCCTGGGTTAACCTCCCCACCTTTCTGCTTTTTATCTTTCTCTCCCTTAGAAGTGCCGGAAGGCAATATTCAGACAAGCGGTCTTGTCCTCAGTTGAAGTGTCGAAGAAGCAAGTCGAAACGTGGACTTCGGTACGGTGTACTAAAATGTACTCTAGTATATACTGTACTCTAGTACTAATAGTATGCTCTAGTACACTGCGTGTTCTATTACACTGTAGCTCCAGCAACACTATAACCCATACAAGCTTCTATCTTCTGCTGAACTTCTTATTTGGTGCATGTGTATAGCACGTGGAGGGATTAGATCACACGTGGATGAATTTGTCTAGTCAGAACGGTAAACTGATTTGAGAGCCTGTGCACCGATTAGAGGCGATGCCGCATTCTCCTATTCAAAAGTACTGAACTTGAAAAGTAGGTTGCATAACAGTAGGTTTGTTTTAGCTTTAGTGATTATCTAACATGAACCATGCGTGCTAAAGATCGGTGACAAGCACAGCATAGCGGTAAATGACGTGCTTGATGGTACCAGCTCCCTGTTTCGAAGGGATCGAAAATTCGCTAACATGGGGTGCCGCTGGAGCCGATATTTCGTCATAAGGAGTTTTCTTCAAGACCGCTTGTTGAAGACTCCACTCAAGCGGTAACACGTATTCACGAATAATTCATTTCTTCAAGCTTCCATTTTTTTTTCTTCTCAACTTCTTCCTTTTTTTCTTTTTTTTTCAGATTCAGAGGGATGCTCGTGCAGGAAAAAAAAGAAGCTGGCGAGAATCCAAGGACAGGTATGTTATATCCAATTTACCATAACTGGCACGCTACGTTATACCGGGGAAAGGAATGGGGTAGTTAGGTGGAATAGTTCACACTTGCGACATGCTGTTTGAACACGAATGAAGACTATAACAAAAACACACTTAGTCCGTATCGGCGGACGTCCGAAACAAATAAGCCCGATGCACTTGAAACAACTAGCCCCTACTCTGGGCCCTTACAGTCGATAGAAGAGTCGAGATAGTGTGAGATAGAGAGCACACCCACACAATCGCTACTTTCCGTAAATTCTTGCGTGGTATTCGGCATCACTACATGTCTATCCATTCGTCAACACTGCACAGATTTACCGAGCCGGATTCAATGCGGTAGCGAGGAAGGCTTGGGTGATGGGCGGCTGCCGTCGTCGATCGCTCTCGAGAAACGGGTTTTCTCGCCCGCTTTCGAGAGTGAGGGAAAGACCGGTGACCTGACCACGCCGGACTTCGGCGAACAGCCAAACGGGGCACCGTGAGCAGGTGCTCGTCACCCTTGCAAGAAAGCAGCTCCGAGAAAGCGCACCGTCAAGAGCGCTTCTCGAGAAAGCAGCGATCCTGTCTCGAAGTTAGCAAGCCGACCAGTACGTGGCAGCGACGTAGCGCCTCGGCCCGCGTATCTCGGCTACTCCCGCCGCGGTGCGGTCATTTCAATCAACTCTTCGACCGTTAACAAGGCCTCCGAGATTACATACGTGCGCCGATGATTTCGGAGGCGCTCGTCTTCCGCAGGTCAGCGAAATTCGACTTCCTAACGATGTGTGGCAGTTTGGGCTAGCTGGTGTGACATGACTACAGTTACAGCGCCGTTCTGTTCTCGCGCTATAGCTATCGTTCCCAATGATGTCATGAAGACCGATGTCTGGGAATCTAGGCGCATTAGCGGCGGCGCCAGGATGTTTTTCGAGGGCGAGGAGGTTGAGCAGCCTCGACCCGGGAGTTCCATGAGGAGGAGGAAAGTAAAAGACGGAGACGTGGGGAACGTATGGGTTATTTTGACTTTCGCTGATTGTTCTTGGGCGGGACAACGCATCCGACAATTGCAGAAGGATGTGCCCCCTCTCCCGAGCCTTTTGGCTCGGACCCTGCCTAGGAGAACGGTATATTTCGCATAAGAACGAAACATGTCTGCTGTGACTTGCCTTTATTCATCCCTCGCAGCAGAACAGCAGCCATCATCATTATAGAGCCTCCTCACGCGCTGACGCTAGGCCTCGAGGTAGCGCCGGCTCACCCTTTTCTTATTCTCTTCTTCTTGAGTTCCTTTAAAGCCTTTCATCTTGCAAGACGTGTTCTTGTTCGACGTGATCCGCGCTGCAGCAGTAAGGCTCAGAGGACCGACACAATGTCAGACTTTTGCAGGGATGCGACATTTAGTTTTTTTTTTAAGTATTGTACCTTTGTACCCTCGTCTCGATATTTTACGCCATGTAATTTGTTTATTTTACAGATACTGCAGGCACATCATGGGCCCTAGCAGGAGGGTCAAAAGTGTACTTGTAAAGGCTAGAGATTCACACACAGTGCTTTGAAAGGAAACATGAACAGAAGAAAGATAGTGTCTAATTAGTACAGCATAGCTCAAAAGTAATAACACCTTGAACATCTCAAAAAGTGTAAAGAAGCAATATGCAATATTCACACAACAAAGCAACATTATTTAAGTAATATACACAGAACAATAATAAAGCAATATGCACACAACAATGGAACATTATTAACATAACCTAACATCAATACTGAAGACTTTCGATTGCTTGTATGCTTTGCACTGATGATATTGGCAGCGAGTTCCATTCGTTAATTGTACGCGGAAAACAATGACAACTTGAATAGGATAGTTTTGGTGCTGTATGGAGTTAGCGATTTATTATGTCGATATCTTGTAGTTCGTGATGTCAGTGGTGTCACGCAAGGCTCATGGGGGAAGTAGCAAATGACGATTCTTCAAATGGAACAAAAATTATATTCTGCTAATTTTGCTTCGGAATTGCAAAGATTTTATGCCGTAAAAATTCATTATTCTAGTAGGAGAGTCTGTTTGGCGACATTCGGAATGAATAAATCTAACTGATTTTTATTGGATCATTTTCAGTGCTACAACATTAGTTTTTCGTATGCGGGTTCCAGACAACAGATGCGTATTCAAGCTTGGGTCTTATGATGGATGAATATACGAGAAGTTTGACATCAGGTGGTGTGTGTTTTAACTTATGTGACAAAAAGCATAGCTTATGGAAAGCAGACGAACAAATGTTTGAGATATGGGTGTTCCAACTGAGTGTACTAGTTATTGCGACGCCGACGTATTTGTAGAGAAGGACCTTCGTTAGGCGTACTGTAGGGAGAATATACGGAAAAGGTAAAATATTTTTCTTTCTACTCATAGTCATGAAATCGTTTTGTCAGCTTTAAGTTGCATTTCCCACTCTTGACATCACGTACGCAAATGTTTTGCGAGCTAGTATTCAGCAAGGCTTGGTCGTCCGAACATTTAATTTCATCGAAATGCAAGCAATCATCTGTGAAAAGCCTAATCTGAACTGGTTCATCAATAACCCGAAGATTTGATTTGATAAGTGGGGTTTAACGTCCCAAACCCACCATATGTATATGAGACACCGTACCGGAGGGCTCCGGATATTTCGACCCCCTGGGTTTCTTTACTGTGCACCCGAATCTGAGCACACGGGCCTACGGCATTTTCGCCTCCATCGTAAATGCAGCCGCCGTAGCCGGTATACTATCCCGTGACCTGCGGGTCAGCAGCCGAGTACCTTAGCCACTAGACCACCGCGGTGGGGCTCATTAATGACCTGGACGATATCGTTGATGTATATGAAAAATAGGAGCGGGCCTATTACGCTTCCTTGTGGGACTCCTGATTTAACAAGCAAGTGACCTGTTATTATAATATATAATCATCATATCATAGTGACGACTCACTGATTGATTGATTGATTGATTGATTGATTGATTGATTGATTAACTGACTGACTGACTGGCTGGCTGGCTGATTGATTGATTGATAATTCTGGAAATAGACATTCCTGGTGTTATAGAATATTAGAAGGAAGGTTGTGATTTCAGGGATGGTGGTATTACTTGCACACGGGTAATATGTAGTCCTCTTGTCCTCTTGTTCGCAGTTAGAAAACAACCCTTGTTCGCATTATGTTATCGAATGACATGGCAGCTCTGTGCAACCACCTGCTTAATCATGCTAACAGATTGTGCGGATGGAATGGAATGAAAAAACTTTATTTCGGTCCTGCAGGACGCGCTTAGCGCGTAGCGGGCGTCTCCCACGTAGGGACCGACAGGGAGTACCTGGCGGCCGCTTCGTGGGCCTGCTGGACGGCCCATCGCTGGTCGGCGAGAAGTGAGCTCCTGAGGGACCTCTCCCACTTGCGGCGAGATTGTGCGGATCTCGCCGGCGATTAGCATGAGGGCTGGGTGGAGTGGTGTTTCGTAACAAACTGTAGCGAATAGCGGCTGGCATGCACTAGCCGCTGTAGTATATACTTACGAGTCCGCAATGTCGTGTTTCTTGTGGCTCGAGATGTGATAATTCCAGACGCATGAATCAGTAATCAATATTGCTTATTATCGATAGTGGTAATACTGGTCTTCTTACCACTAACCAGCGTTCGCATGAAGATAGATAGACGCGGACGTCCATCTTCGTAAAATGCGAAAGAATGAGAGGGCGCGGTTGGGGATTGTGGCTTTTCGTCTAGATTTAACGTGTTTCAGAATTTTTCTAACGAACCTAAGTGTACAATGGTTGCATTTTTGTCATCTTTGCGGCTGATGGCTCATTCTAGTCGCGTGTTTTTATTGGCTTGTATTGCTGCATCACCCAATGCAATAACCGAAGCCAGTGACGTACGATAATTGATGAGATAGCGACGTCCTAGAGAAGAGGTTGCGCCAGGACACACGTTGTGTCCATTCGTTCATTCATGTACTCTAAAAGGCCAGAATACAGTATATTGGGGATTACAATGAACAGGGAAAAAAAAACTTTACATAGCCAAGAAAATGTACTCTAAAAGGCTAGAATACAGTATATTGGGGATTACAATGAACAGGGCAAAAAAAAAAACTTTACATAGCCAAGAAAATCAGAAAATAGAACGTGTAACAAGAAGGACCGGTAAACATGAATCGGTGCCAAGACGATCACTCTTAAAAATCACAAGTTTAAACGTTCCCAATACTTCTGCGAGCGTTGAACAATCATCATGAAAACTCGTACACTCGAACGATCAAAAACAGCGCAGAATAAGACAAGTAAAACAATCTTGGGCATATATATTACTGAACGTAATTACAACGTACTGATCAGATCAGTGCATCAAGACATCAGCCTGGTGCAATAGTTGTGGCTGTACAGACACCTCGATACGGGAGAAACAGACCATTGTTCCGCGAGCACGTGGATACGGGTGAAACCATTGAAATGAACGAACCATTGTGCGAGTCCATTAATCACGCCTGCGATACAGTATACGAGCGCTCTCGTGGCAATAGATGAGCGATGACAGCCTGCTTCTTTATTTTTGCATAGCCGCGTGCTCCCCCTTCGCGGTCTCTGTCTTTGCTCTGGGTAAACTATTGCCCAATCGCGTCGGGCGTTGCCTCACCCGTGTGTTTGATGCATGGGTGTGTGCGTGTGTGAGTTATCGTGTCAAGTTTTCGCGCTCGAATTAACTTTTCGAAATGCTCTACCAACTAGCCCAACAACAAGTTCTCACTCGTCTCATATTGCATTCTTCATTAATTTTTTTTCTCAACATTGAAACGAAAGAGAGAAAAAAAAAAGATCGAGGATATGGAGGGAAGGTAGAGAGACTATCCCAGACAGCGAGGGCTAAAGACGGGCGCGGTCGCCCTTCCGCGCCTTTCTCTCTCTTTCTCTCTTTCCCATTCAAACTCTCTCCCGCGCACCATCGCGTCTCCCTCTCTCCAGTCTTTGTCGGGGCCCCGTCACGGGGTCTCCCCGGTCTCACCCTTGCGTCCTCGCCCCTTCTCGTTGGGCCAAGAGACGACGTTCACCGCGTATTTGGCAATTGCGTGCAGTATCCAGACTTGCTAAACACACGTTCTGCAGAACATGAAAAAAAAGGGGGGGTGGGGGGGGGGGTGACTCCTTGTCGGTTGGGTTCAACTTCATTGCGTTGGTCTGCAGGGTTTTTTAGCGACCCGGGCTCAGGTCACCCACGATGGGACGTCGAGATGTTGTCTCAACGCTTCCTCGCGGACTTGCTGGACGGTCCAGAGTTGGTCGACGAGGTCATTGCAGAACAGAGCGGCGTCGCCACTTCAGTGATAGGGTCTCGGAGTTCAAGTCATTTTTGTGTTGAGCACTGCATTCCCACAGCATTTGCCTGAGTGGAGCTGTTTCTTTTTTTGCACATCTTGCATGCGTTTTTTTTTTCTGTACTTCGGGAAATATCTGTTTTTAGGGGAGGCGGGTTTGTGTTTGTTCGTAGTTGTCGTATGGCGCCACTTCTGGTGCCTTGTTTAGGTCCTGGTGTGATAGTGGGTGGGTTGGTCTAACAAAAAGTAACTTTTACTACCGAGCACTTTAAGCCGCTTCCGTACACACGCTCTTGCGTTGCTTTATACTCCCTGTCGCACTAAAAAAACACTGAACGAAACGCAAGAGCCTACGTAAGCACGCTATCACGTTCATATGTACTCCCACCTGCACTTCTGGGGAATACAAAGAGCGCAAGGGCTTGCATATACACGAGCTGCTTTGGGACTCCTGCTCTAAAACTATTTGCGTACAGGAAGGAGACCTTGCGTTTCTTTGGGCTGTTTTTAGGTGCGGCTGTCGAACGGAAGTAAACGGGAAGACATACAATAGGACGTAAGAACATGGCGGCCCAACGACCGGAGTGTCCCCGGCCTTTTGGTGCCGAGAAGCACCAAAACTATTTTCACATGGCATTACAAGAACTTAGTTGAGTCCTTGAAGAACTCGTTACCGGGGGGACGAGCCGATGGCTTCACCTATGACGGGATTGGCAGGACCCACCGCTACGTCATGGTCATTCTGAACGGCCTGAAGTTGTAGGTGCCCTGGATTCTGGAGATCGGATTGCCAGGAGTCCTTGGTTTGAAGTGAAGTGGCCTCTAAGGGCTCGCTGAAACTTCCGCTTGGCAAAGAGAAGCTCTATAGAGCTGTAACCACGCTTAAAAAGTTGTTTTATATCTTTAGAGCTAAAACAGCAGACAGGAACAGCAGACAGCTCGTTCACAGCACTCAGCGTAGATACAACCGATCTATAGACTGTCCTACCTAAGTGGATGTTTTCTCGTTTTTATACATTGCGATGTGAAATTAATAAGGCCATGAAAGTTTGTATGCATCAATTCAACCCTTTTAATGTGTATGGGTGCACTGTAACACTGTCCGTTTATAGTTATGAAAGATGCAAAACACAGAAGTTAACAGCCCGACAAGGCGGCACTGAGACGCCTTCGCAACATCGTCTATAGCTGAGCATCGCACAGCCAACATTTCCAATTGAACGTTGCAACAGCAACATAAACGAGCATTAGAAGCTGATTTCTTCTGTTGAACGAGTTCTAAGATATATTTATCTGATGAACTTGTGCTATAGGTCTTTGGCCCTACGCCAAAAGCTCAACTGTGGTTGTAGGTGCGGCAATGACCTTACCTCAAGCTAGACTAGATTATTGATTTTACAACTGGCCCAACGTGATGTACCGGCGTGTATGCATCTATATAACAAACCTGTCATCGTCATGCATAGTTTGTTATCTTCACCACCACCTTCTTCCAGGTGAAGTATAACGCGTCAGAGACCTTTCTACAACTATGTGCACTACAAACGTGCCCCATCTAGCCCCACTAATTGCTTTACTACGAATAAATCTATCTTAACCTGCGTTAATCAGCACCTACAGTAGTCGAGTAAACGAAATGATTCAGTTGTGTGAGGACACACCGTTATCGGACATCATTATCATACCCAGCCCTATATAGGAATCAGGCGGAACAGACGCAAAACACTTGCCTCGATAAAATCGAGGATTTAACTTTTTGTGTGTGTGCACGTGATAAGCAAGGACGTTTCGTCCGACTCTTCCGCTGTGGGTGCCTTGTCCGCATTAAAGACACCTACACAACCGATGTAGTTCGTTCAAATGGATCCGAACACATAGGCAGCGAACGCTTTTCGTCCAGAAATCGACACCATTCGATTCTCAACAACTGGGCGAACAAGTATTCTAAACACAAACGAACCGGCAAGGTAGCAAGCGAATGTTCGCTAACTCTGCTGACCGATAAAAAGCTCTCTCTATTTCTGTACCGTCACATCTGCTCAGCCGCCTATCGGAATGGTCAGTCCATGTTTAAAGTGCGGCGTCCTGCTGCCCGAACCTGATATTCGCGAAAATGCACGTGGCAGCGACACCACGTGATCGCCTTCGCGCAAGTGGTCGATTGCATGGCCAAGCCCCATTTAAGCGACTTCTTCGGTGAACTATCTCCACTGTTGCGGGCACGAGGGCGCCTGTGTATACGCGCACCAAAAGTGGCACGTTGTCGGCGGTATGCGATGTAAAACACGATGTTTTGTCGCGTTATGGTACATAAAATGTTTATCATTGTCTTGCAGTGTTTGTATTGATCCAGTTAGTGAACTTAGAGCTGTTAACGCGCTGCCAAGTCGCGTCACAGACGTCGTGGAACTTACAGATCCTATCCATGCACGTTCCCGTTCAACGTTCACTCTTCGCCCATATACATGTTGATGAACGTTGTTTTTGGTGCGCGTTGATAAGCAAGTAGCCCCACCGTGGTGGTCTATAGTGGCTACCCGGCTGCTCACCCGCAGGTCGCGGGATCGAATCCCGGCTGCATTTCTGATCGAGGCGGAAATGTTGTAGGCCCGTGTGCTCAGATTTGGGTGCACGTTAAAGAACCCCAGGTGGTCGAAATGTTCGGAGCCCTCCGCTGCGGCGTCTCTCATAATCGTATGATGGTTTTGGGACGTCAAACCCCACAAATAAATCAATCAAATCGATAAGCCAGCAGAGACAACTAGCAGTAAGTCACTGACGTAGATCATGTTTCGATGATTTGCTATTGGCTACTTGAGCACAGCACTTCTGCGCGATGGTTTCCAAATCTGAAAAAAAAAAAAAGAAAAACACTGAGCAATCACGCGAAAATGACCAGGCGGCACGTCGCTCCAGCGTCTTGTTTCGTCGCTAGCATGTTCGCGCTTTCGGCCTTTACACGATAATTGATTGATTTGTGGGGTTTAACGTCCCAAAACCACCATTTGATTATGAGAGACGCCGTAGTGGAGGGCTCCGGAAATTTTGACCACCTGGGGTTCTTTAACGTGCACCCAAATCTGAGTACACGGGCGTCTAACATTTCCGCCTCCATCGGAAATGCAGCCGCCGCAGCCGGGATTCGAACCCGCGACCTCCTTTATACGATAAAGAGACAGCGAGGGCGTGCAAACACGGACACGAGGGAAACAGGAGAACCACCAAGAGCCGGCTAACATCTGCAAAGGGGCACAACGGCGCTAAACAAAAAAGACACGAAGAACTTAGTGCGCACAAGTTGAGCAGCTTGGGATGCATTACATAGTAGCGGGTGAGAAACGAATACGAAAGATTGAGACGCAGACAACACAGGCGCAAAGTTCAAGCCACGTTTATTTAGGAACACGCAAGAATATATGCTATCCCGAATCGCAACGATCTCACACACCACGCTTATATCAAGACAGTAATAAAAAATTTTTAGCCTACCAAATAAACCATTCGTACTACCGTGCAGAATACCCCATTTCTTGTATTCATGCCTTATGCGCTGCCCATTAGAAGCTCTTTCACCTGTGCACGCCAATGCAATAAACGAACATATCAATCCGGCGCACGACGTTAGTCTGCGCAAGAGATAATTATTCCTGCACTTGATCAAGACCACAAGCAGGATCATCATTGTCCATCTTTCTGTGTGCACATAAGCTATGTAAGATATATCTGGAAATTAAATTCACTTAAACCGCGACCTGGTTGCTACGCATACAGGGCCCCGGGACGGCTTTATGCTATACCATAGTAGAGTACCTAGTACTCTGAATCGTTAACAACGTTTTCTAAACACACGACCGTGTCTTCATGAAACCGGGACAGCTTACTGCTCTCCAGTAGTAGAGTACATCGTACTACAGATCATCCAGCATTTGTACTTAGCCATCGATAGTTGGCTCATGCATGTCCTACCACTCTTAAAGATATGTAAGACCTCAACGGCGGCTGCATTTCCGATGGAGGCGGAAATGTTGTAGGCCCGTGTGCTCAGATTTGGGTGCACGTTAGGGAACCCCAGGTGGTCTAAATTTCCGGAGCCCTCCACTACGGCGTCTCTCACAATCATATAGTGGTTTTGGAACGTTAAACCCCACATATCAATCAATCAATCAATGCAAGACCTCAAGGAATAAACGCGTTTCTACGTTCCTGTGCCGGCACGAAATTGCGCAATCATCGAATTATTGGCGTGCACTTTCATTCTCGACAGTGTAAGAATAGATTAGATCTTAACGTAATGATATGTGCTGTTCAGCGTCCCAAAACCACAATGTGATTGTGAACGATGCCGTAGTGGCGGGCTCCGGTAATTACGACCGTCAGGCGTTCTTAAGCGTGCACCGATGAGACTCCGGTTAGTGATTCATGTTCCATAAATCTGGTTAACGCAGCGACCCGTTTGTTCTACCGACGTCTCTTGGTTTCTGTGTTTGCACGGCCTGCGTCTTTAAAAACGAATACCTGCTAACTGACTATGCTTTGTGTCATCCAATTGTATATTCTAGTTTTCGCGTAGCTACCGGTTAGATAGGCGGCGAGCGGCAGCTTCCGCTTCACTGCACGGATTTATATCTGCGGTTGCTATCTATGTTGCGGCTGGCTCCCACGCCGGCGAGACGCAACACAGCGGCACCAGGCGAGCCACGCCGCAATCGTCTCTCCTTCTTTCTTCCTACTTGCCTCCGTTCAACCGGCTGACTGCTCTTTCGAAGCTGCGTCGTTCTGGCATCGTACCACCCGGAGGCGGCTACGCTTCGTTCCTTTCCTGCTAATTCGCAAAACCCTCTCTCCTCTCTAACTCAACTCACTCCCCCTCCCTCGCGAGGGGCTGTTGCAACGGATGCGTGTTGCGATGTTGCCTCTTCGGTGCAGCGAGTGAGAAAAGTAAGGCCGTACCGGAACAGAGCTGTGACTGAGAGGCGAGAGAAAGTGCATCGCACCGGGCTGTGACCCGAACACTGGCCCCGCTGCGGCGGTCGCTTGCACTTTTGGTTCGTTCGCTCGCCGTTGCGCCCAGCTGAGAGTCGCCGGCGGGCACGTGATGACAAAAAAAAATGTTTGTTCGGCTTTGCAACGTCTGCGTTTCTGCCATTTTCCGCTGCGCGCGGGCCATGGCAATTGCGATTGTACGTCGCATCGGCGTTGCCCTGTTAGCTCGAGCGCTCGCTGCTTTAGCTGTCATCAGATGTGTGTGTTTTCCGACTGCAAACGAAACGGTTTGAGTCTGGTCGAGATGTCCCAATGTGGAGTGATAGTGTGACAACGGACGTTGGTAAACGCCGCGGGCACCAAGTTTCGAGACAAAGCGCGTTGCATAGTGGCGAACTCTTCAGACTGCCGGTTGGCTTCTCCTGGAGTTGGTGTACCGTATGGATCGGTACGCACACAGCCATGAAACGCTATGGCGTGTAGGTGCAAAATGGATGCAGCATATGCCCTCATAAACAAGTTCCGAGAGTTTATGTGTCAGAGCGATGCTTTGACTAGACCAGGAAGGTATGCTGTAATAAAATGGAGACTCCATTTGTAGTAAGTAATATGCGCTACGATTTCGCAACTGCGGAATTAGAAATATGAAAAAGCATATGTGTTCTTTACAGCTTTAAGACGTAATGGGGACGCAATATGAAAAACAAAACCAAAAAAAACTATAAGTGTGCGCACGAGGGGGGCAGGGGGGCGCCCCCCCCCCCCCTAATGACCTAAGAGGGGTGTGCCTTGCCTACCTCATACATTGACGGTGTGGGGCGCTGCGAGGGTCCTCCGACCTTGCCCCAATCAAAGGGCCCCTGAAACACTCCAAGTTCAAACACGAAAGTGATTTCTTTCTCACCTTGACTACTTTTCGCACGGAAGCTATCTTCGCCCCTATTTTCTCCAATAAGACGCGGGTGATGTCAGCACTAAAAGTGTTGATCATATCAGGATTTCGATGTTTTCCGCCTTCACTCTGTAATCTTCTCTTGCGCATTCGAAAACTGCCCCGCCGCGGTGGTCTAGTGGCTAAGGTACTCGGCTGCTGACCCGCAGGTCGCGGGATCTAATCCCGGCTACGGCGGCTGCATTTCCGATGGAGGCGGAAATGTTGTAGGCCCGTGTGCTCAGATTTGGGTGCACGTTAAAGAACCCCAGGTGGTCTAAATTTCCGGAGCCCTCCACTACGGCGTCTCTCATAATCATATAGTGGTTTTGGGACGTTAAACCTCACATATCAATCAATCAATCATCGCATTCGAAAACGCTCAGAACAAAGTGAAATCTATTGATCGCGCACGATAGCAACGCGAGACAAGGCAGAACGGGCATGCGACTGAGTGGTAAACAAGGGTAAACGACAATTCACAGCAGACGTCTCTCGTAATCAACCGACTGAGAGCGTATTTCGTCACGAAGTCACGTGAACAGACTTTCCAGCGTCGCGAATCGTAACCGAGAAGACGTGAAACGCTAGGAGAGAACAACGCCCTCGTTCTTCGTGCTTCCAGGGATTCCTGTGAGACACTTTTGAAAGTTCCTTCAGGTTCAGGTCGTCGTCATCCACGAAGGCCCTCTACAACAGGCCCATCGTGAATCGCCGTGGTCGCTGCTCTCGAAGACAGCTTTCCATCATTATCACCGTGCGTATTTTTGATTTTGATTGATTGATATGTGGGGTTTAACGTCCCAAAACCACCATACGATTATGAGAGACGCCGTATTGGAGGGCTCCGGAAATTTTGACCACCTGGGGTTCTTTAACGTGCACCCAAATCTGAGCACACGGGCCTACAACATTTCCGCCTCCATCGGAGAGAGAGAGAGAGAGAGAGAGAGAGAGAGGAAAGGCAGGGAGGTTAACCAAGCTTGGCTCGGTTGGCTACCCTACACTTGGGGTGGGGGAAAAGGGGAATAACAGAACGGAAAGAGACAGAAAAGAAGAGGAGCAAGAAAGAGAAGCATAAATAGTCAGCTCAAGACTACACAGCACGGCCTCGCACAGTTCTTTCACAAGCGCTCATGAAGTCTGGTAGTCCTTAAGAAGTACAAGAGGTCTTTCGTGGCTTTGCGCGTACGCGAAATCGTCGGCCAAGGTCCCAGGATCTTCCCTTCTGTAAGCGGCCGTGAATCCAGCTGACAGAGCTTGGCTTCCATAATACGTCGTTCGGTCTGGTATGCTGGGCAATGACATAGAATGTGCTCAAGCGTTTCCTCGCAGGCGCAGATGTTGCATGCCGAAGTGCTCGCCTTTCCAAGGAGACGAGAGACCTCCATCGGAAGTGCAGCCGCCGCTGCCTGGATTCGAACCCGCGACCTGCGGGTCAGCAGCCGAGTACGTTAGCCACTAGACCACCGCGGCGGGCCGTGCGTATTTTTTAATGTGTACGTCCCTGTCAACCTGTACCTGTCGTCGCAGTGGCCTCGCATTACAAGCCGGATTTCACGGTATCCGCAGCACCGCGTTTCGAAAGCGGCAGCAGGCTTAACGACGGCACGTCGAAAGTGCGACGCTTGTTACTTGCGCGCCGTCTGTCGAAGTACCGGAAAACACTGCGTCTAAATAACAACGAAGTCTTTTATTGTACTTCGATGACGTCCGGTGGCCTCTGGCACGCGCCGGCCGTTATTTCGAGAGTCCGCCATAAATGCCTGAAAGATGGGTCCGCTGTCGCGACGTGTGATGTAGTGCTTCGTTTTCTTTCTTCTATTGCGCGTCGTTTGTATAGCTGGCAGCGTCGTTCGTGGCAGCCATTTATTGTCGACAGCGCTTTAGGGCCCCATCCCTGGCTTGCGGCGCTGCGCTACTTCTCGTGCCATCGGCAGTTTTTTTTTTTTTTTTTCTTCTAAGAGGTTCGCGTTTGTCGTCACTGCGTTTAAAAAAGATTTCTCCGCTTAATGCCATAGGCTGACGACTTCTTGCAGACGGAACGGAGCGTGTTGTCAAGAAGTTGAAAATTAGCAAACCGTAGAACCGTCTTAAGGCCAGCTACATAAAACGCGCTGTTGGGCTAGTGTTGGGCATTTATTTTCTAAAATATGCACCAAGAAAACATGGACATGAAGGACAATAGATCGAGTGCCAGCTTCCAGCTGGTTTATTTAGAAAAAAATAAAAATTTCAAAGTAAAATTTTGGCATAATATTCAAATGTCCATGCACTGGAAGTTTACCTTGCCATATAATGTTTCGTAATAAGTCAGTTAAACATTGACAGTCGTCATGTCCTTGATTTCAGTGGTTCCTTGTCAAGTTTCTAACTACGTTTAAAATTTAAGCGTGGAAGTCTTTTTGCACCCTTCTTTCCCACCGAAATGATAACGCCGTGGCAGAGAATCTAAACCGACAGATCGAGCTCAGTAGCGCAATACCTTAGCCGCTACGTTGTAACGACATTCCATAGATGAATGAATGAGCGTATGAATGAATGAACCTCGCTAGGTCTGAGGCATCGGCTGGCTTGTCCGCGGTTGCAACTAGGGGCGTAAGAGCGCAAAATTTTCCACGGCACCCACACATAGGCCGCGGATGACAACAGCGACGTGTCCTCGTCTCTTCTTCACCTTGTGTTTCGTCAAGAATGAACGAATTATCCCTGCTTCACTCTTCGCAAAGGGTGAGTACCTAGGGTTCGTCATAAAAGAGGATTTAAAGATGCAAAGTGGAGAGATGGAGAGAAGCAAGGCATGGCAGGGCGGTTAACCAGTTGCACGTCCGATTTGCTACCCTGCACCAAGGGAAGAGATGGGGCCGAAAATAGACACAATAGAAGAAAAAGTCATTGAGAGAATCCCGAACACACTTGGGGCCGCACATCCAGTGTACAGGTGTTCAGACGTATGTGTTGGTTTCAGGTATTTCAATACCTATTTCGTTGTCTTGTGTGCCCTCGAAGCACCTGTCAAAGGTCCTATAATCTTATTTACAAAAAATGGCCTCGAGTCCAGTTCATCCGACGGGGCGGACACCGGTAGGAGTCGAAGTGAACACAGCTACGCAAGACATGTTAGGTTGTCACTTCGGTTCCCAGGATACAGTGTACTTCTAGTACACTCTATCCAGGAGTCGCATGTAGAGGTTCGCCATACCGATGCGACACTTTAGCACGCCTTATTGAATGCAACACTCAACCGATGGCGGCAAAACAGCGTCATATTGGAGCGGGAAATTCGCGATGGTAGTTGTAGCTTGAGCGAAGAATCACGTTTATGTAGCCGACACCTTTGGAAGCTAGCACAAGACGAGAAGTAAACAAAGAGACAACAGATAACATAGCACACACAGTCAGCCTCTCTTGCTTGCTACACGATATAACTTTCACAGGAGCAATTATTTTTGAGCTAATTGGTTTGTGTTTAGAGAAATGTTTAATGATTTGGAGTACTTGGTGCTCCGCTGTGGGAGAGCAGAAAACTTCCGACTGTCTAACAACTCTAACTGTCGTACTTGTTTGTCCAAGCACTTCCATCTTCTCAGTCGTGTTTCCATGTGTGGGGTAGCAAACCAGTTGTTCTAGACTGACTAACATTCCTGCCTTTCTTTTTCTCATGCACGCTTCTTCTCTTAAATTAGGGCGTGATGGGGGCGAACGGGACAAAATTTCGCCGCAGTGCACTCCCTCCCCCTGATGTTCCTAACCCTTTCTCTCTGAGGGCCTTAGGATGAGTACGCAATGTAATGTCGAGGTATAAGGAGAAATGCTCCTCCCCCTCCCCCAATTTGTGTGCAAGCTCATGGGTGAAAGTGCACCCACAGGTGCTCCATTGCACATTATCTCGTGCGATGGAGTACAAACTATAGCCCAAGCGTTCACGTTAATGAATACGCGGGCTGTGGTTACATTACGTACGCCTCACCGTCCCACTCATTGGTTCTTCGCTGCTGGTCAAGGTCGAACTTTCTACTCGCCGAGTCCAAGCAACGTCGTTGGTCCAAGCCGTGTCACCGCCCCGACCGCTTGCCGCTGTCGTGCTTCCTTTTAACACAATGCACCCACGTGCACACAGCTCGCGGCAAACATTGGAGATGCGTTACGCGACGCTTGTTGCCACACAATCGAAATGCGACGACACAATTAAGCGACCTGCGCTCGCAATGAAGAACGCGGCTACGATACGTCGGCCTCGAATCTGTGCCCCCCGCGCACGCCAAGGCTCCGTGACAAGCCTCGCCCGGCGCCAGCTGGTCTGGGACGCATAGCGGTGCGTCGTCGGAGGGCGCGCTTTGTTACGTCACATGCGGTGGTGGGACGCCAACGCAGCCGGGCCCCGACGACTGTGCCGGTGGCGCAGCTGAGAGCGGGTGGAATCGTTGTGAAACCGCGGAGGGCCGAAAGATTAGACTCTGCACTGCGGTGTATAGATAGATGGTACAGGTTGGTGGGTTCGAGATGGGGCCACTAAAGCACGAGCGAGGAATATATGTACACGTGATGAGCGCTCCTCTCACGTTCTCGTCCCTCGCTTGTGTCGAAGCTCTTTTGCAATGCCTTCTTTAATAATAATTCTGATTGATTGATTGATTTGATTGATTGATTGATATGTGGGGTTTAACGTTCCAAAACCACCATATGATTATGAGAGACGCCGTAGTGGAGGGCTCCGGAAATTTAGACCACCTGGGGTTCTTTAACGTGCACCCAAATCTGAATACAGGGGCGAACAACATTTGCACGCCTCCACCGGAAATGCAGCCGCCGCAGCCGGGATTCGATCCTGCGACCTGCGGGTCAGCAGCCGAGTACGTTAGCCACTAGACCACCGCGACGGGGCTTTAATAATAATTCTAACAAACTAGCTAGCTTTCAGTTCTCGTACATCTTTTTCTTGGACGAGTTGGGGCCCGTGTTTTCTAAACATGTTCTTTCTGGCGCAATGCTTGAAACGTGGAGATCGTACACAGATGGGCTCAAAACTGTTAACTGTTTATTGACGGCTAAGGCTGCGAACTAAGAAAGCTTTCGAGCATGCGCAGATGCGCGAAAGTGTGATGTCGAGCATGGTGAAAGGTGCGAAACTCAGATCCGCACAGCACAACTAAAGCGTCACTTTCACAGGTGGATCTCATTCTCCTAATGTTGATCGCTTGCTCCACCGCAGTTGTCTAGCGGCTAAGGTACTCGGCTATTCACCCGCAAGTCGCGGGATCGAATCCCGGCTGCGGCGGCTGCATTTTTGATGGAGGCTAAAATTTCTGTAAGCTCGGGAGCTCACATTTCGGTGCACGTTTCACTTACTCATCTGCGCATGCTCCAATGTTTTCTCGATTCGCAGGCTTTGCTGCGACAGGGGTCTCGAACTCTGCTTGAAGGCCGCAGTCAGGAAGTTTAGTGCCTCGAGGGTCTGAACATTGAAGAAGTCGCAGAAAAGTTCGCATTGCCTCCGATCCTGGTGTCAGTGCAAAATAACGTTAGGAGCAAAATTATTCGAAGAACGGGGGAGGGGTACCAGTACACTGACTGAGAATGAGATGATGATGAAGCAGATCATGAAGTGGGGGGTATTAATACACTGAGAAGATGATGACGAAGGCTTCTGCCATTGAGACATGTACGTTCTTTTGTTTTTCAAGTCGGGAAAAGGTGTGCTGTTCATGCACGCTCGGCACTCGCATCGCAAATCTCGTACGAGTGGAGTATATAGCAGCTGGTCCCACAAGAGGGCTCGACGGGTCGGCGATGTTGGCCGTGTATCGCGGCCACTCGTTATCTGGCGAGCGTCCAAGTGTACCGCATTTACTGAAATGTAGTTCGCATCATATACGCTTGTTCTCTTGGATGCTTACTGCGTCGACTTGTTTGTTTGTTTTTTTGGCAAGTATTTCTGTCTGTTTACATCTTAAACGAATATTAGCGTGATTAAAACAGGGATGGGAAAGAAAAGACAAACTACAGCGCTGTAGTTTTTCTTTTATTTCTCTTGTTTTCGTCGCGCTGGTATTCGTTAAAGATGGAAGTGCACCAACTTGTCCCTTCTGATGCTTTCTGTTTGCGTCAAGGTCTTGGACAGTTGCCCATGTTGTTCATTGTTGCGGGGGTGGATATGTGGTTTTTCTCAGGGGGGGGGGGGGGTTGTTGTCTTGATTTGGGGCACCAGTCATCTCTATGGTTGTTCTTTTTTGTCCTCGTTTGCATTGAGCCTAGATATTTGCTTAAATAATGTATGATCAACTAGTGCTAACCAACTTTTCAAACTTAAAAGCCTATTCCGTGCTCTTCCTGCCTTTTCTTGTTATAATGCAATCTATTTTAGTTTTGCCCATTGTAGGCCCCTGTGCTCTAATTTGGGTGCACCTTAAAGTACCCCGGTTGGTCGACATTTCCGGAGCCCTCCATCACGGCGTCTCTCATAATCATATGGTGGTTTTGGGACGTTAAACCCTACACATCTATCTCACCTGCTTTTTTGCACAGCCTCCGTGATCAGCTCACCTTCGACCAAGCAATGCGAAGTCCTGCCTAAATTTCTGACATCATGATGACGCCCCAAACTTCAGTGATTTGTGACGTCATGGGGGCGTCATAAATACTTGCGTCAACATGCGATACGGATATTTTTTGCATATTCTTGCTGCGACCGACCCCGCGGGACACCAACTGTCAGTTTTTTGTGTGTGTTTGGTGAAGCACTTAAGGCCTACGCTCTAAAAATAAAGGTTACACGGAGAAAAAAAATCTTTACACCCGTGGAGGCGTTCGCTGTCAGTCGGTCTCATTTTTGCCTACTGAGTGCACGCATATTGGAGTTTCGTGCTCATCATTTCGGGCATCCATCCGTACATGCTTAGTATCTAAATATATTTGTATTGTAGCACAATAAACAAAAATTAATGGCTTCCGCGCAAGTTTATATCTTGCCCTTTACAATACTAACCCCCGTATTCTAGAACGTCCCTTCACTCAACGCTTCACCTTCACTTGAGAAAGCCGATGGGAGCACCGTCTCTAGGCACGGTAAGTCACTGCATATCAGCGATCATCTGCTGCGATTCTTGAGTAGCGCAGGGTCATTTTGAGCCGAGCTGTGGCGCAGTGCTCAATTCTGTCAAGTGAAGGGTGAAGGTCGAGTCGAGGAGCGTTTGTGAATACGGGGGTAAGCCTTCTTTCGTGCCGAAAGCGTTCTTTTGCGCTAGCTATAGGGACATCGCTTAAACCTAGCTATCGTATTGAATCCATCTTTATTATCACCGTGTTTAGGTATTTCGTTAAACAGCCTTGTCTGCCACCCCCCACCCCTTTTTTTGTACCTCTCTATTCAAATCACTGTGTGAACTACCGGAATATGCGGCACATATGCACGGAAGGCCTTGGGCGTCAACTGGCGAATGCGTTGTGTATGCCATGTATTGGCTTATTGTTCTCATGAAATGGACAGATAAAAATTTATGCTCTTGCTTGTCTCGTTCTCTGCTTCCGTCGTGTTTGCGCAGTACGCCACCCGTTCGATATGAAGCAACTAGCCTGCAAGGCGGTCCTATTACGCACCGAAATATACGGTACGTGCAATGCGCACACAAAAATCGTCTGCGCCCTGCGAGAAGACGTGCGCTCTCTGCCAGAAAGCACGGCGTATGGGCGAGCAGACGACAGCTGTGCTCATGCGTATAGCCGCACCGCAATAACAGCCCCGTCGTATGCTCTACGCACGATGGCCCGCTGCCGATAATGTAGCAGCAGTCACCCGCAGAGGCCGCCGCTTCGCCAGCCGTCGCCCGCCCACAACCAGAGTAGACCGTAAGCGGAGGCCGTGCGAGGCATGGCAGATGTGGTTCGCGTTCCAGGCACCGCGGCGGCGCATTCCTGTCCGCTACAGCCTCATTGGCTTCTAGTGATCAGCGGCGGAAAGCAAAGCGCGCTGACGTGCTAAGACGGTTTTTGTTTTCATCCATCGCCGCCGTCACCTCGGACTTTTCTTTTTCTTGGTGTGCTATATAGGGTGATGTCGCTCAGGCGACAGCAATACTTTCATGCAGTTTTACGTCTCAAAACCACGATGTGATTGAGGGGACGCCGTAGCAGAGGGCTTCGGAAATTTCGTAAATCTAGTGTTCATTAACGTGCTCCTAAATTTGAGCACAGGGTCCTCTATAGGATTTCGCCTCCATCGAAATGCGGTCGCCGCGACCGGAATTCGATCCCGCGACCTACGGGCGAGCAGTCGAGAAACATAACCACTGTTTCGGGCGCGTTCTTACAACCATTGAAGACCACACCAGGCATAGCAGATGTTGTGTCTGTGCCATGTACTGAGGTGGTGCGTACATATCCGCTAGCCCATTGGCTGTTGGCGGTCAGCGTAAGGGGAAAGAGCCCGCTGGTGTCGTAAAGTTGCCTAAAGTACACTAAATGGAACTCTGCTGCTAGTGTCTATGGAAGCTGCAATGCACGGCGCTTCAGGCAGTATGGTGATGATGGTTAGTACACATATGCGTCTATTCTTCGTTCTTTCGGCTCTGTTCGGCTTCACATGGCTTGGAGACACTTTCTTAAGAGACGACAATCGGCAAATGTTCAGCGATTGCATATCACCACTGTAAACTTTTTAGGCTCACCAATTCAAAGCGTTCGTGAAGTTCACGCTCCGTTCTTTTATTTCAAACAAAACCAAAGCACACCAATCAACAGTTACAAGGGCGTTCGAAGCCACAAGCACGAAGGCTAGGCAAGGAGGAAGGATGGTGTACACTACCCTTCGTTCCCCCGATGGCTCAACGATCGCAGCGCCAAAGTCCCCTCTAGTTAATTTTAGGATACAGTATGATTGGCGTGTACATTCTTCCTGTTTTGATTCGTAGCAGCCTTCGTCAAAGGCCTTTGATGTCTCATCAAACGGCAATAGTAACCGCCGCAGTAAACGCGAGTGATGCGAAAGATTCTCATGACGGGTCCCCGCGACGTCACAAATCGCCAAAATGTCTGAGATGATCGCGTTACTATTATGTCACAACTTGAAGTCGCATGGCTACTTCATCAGACGCGTATTTGCCGCTTGTTCGATGGTGGACCTATCTCCGAGACCATGCAAAACCACAGTGAGCGCAGAAAGCTTCCAATACCTTAGATCCCGGAGGCAATGCAGAACCAGGTCGACTGAGTATGGAAAGATTTCTCGCATGCCAGTAATCTTAGGAAAGTGCATGGAGGACCTCATGACCTTATCGTGACGTCACGAATTGCCAAAATGTCTGACATAATCACGTTACTGTGCCGTCACAGCCTTAAGTCACATGATGACTTCGTCAGATCATATCGTTGCTTGTTCAATGGTTTACCGATCATGGAGGCAATGCGAAATCACAGAAAGCGCAGAAATCTACACACCCTCCGATCTTGGAGAGAGAAACAAATTTATTGAAAACGGCAAGTTTCCGAGGAATTGTATCCTCTCCCCTAGATGGCAGCTATGAGTCCTTGGGCCTTAGCGGCATCTTCGACTTGCCTGATAACTTGTAGCTGGTCCTGGAAAATGCGGAACTAGGTTGTATGGGGAGACCTACAGAGCAGTATCAGTACAATCGACTGGGAAGAAGGAGATCGTTTCGGCATACCAGTCATCATGGGTAACCACACGAGCAGACTGGCGTGTTAAGGAGGTGGGGCAGAAAGGAGGCGCCGGCCACTTAGAAGCTCTTGAAGGACATTAAGCAATATTTAACGCAGTCTAACCCAAGAGATGAGAAAGGAGGACACAACAGTTGCGCACGTTTTCTGTCTTCCCTTCCCGTCCTTGTCATGTTTCTGTGAATATTAATTGTCTTACCCATAAGGCCGGAAACATCCCCTTGTGCAGCTCTTGAGAGTCGGATATGTTGTAAAACAGAGGGGTTAAAATTAGATATCGTTTTGACGGGGGCAGAATGCTAGAGCCCCGTGTGCTTAGGTATTGGTGCAGGTTAAGGAACTCCGGCTAGTCAAAATTTCCGGAGCCCTCCAATTATATTGAGGTTCTGACATTCTAAACAGGGCAAAATATGATTAAAGTTGGATATCAAACTATGTGCTCCAAAAAAGTTCATGACAATAGGATTGCGTAAAAATACAGGATG
This sequence comes from Rhipicephalus microplus, assembly GCF_043290135.1. Taxonomy (NCBI): domain Eukaryota; kingdom Metazoa; phylum Arthropoda; class Arachnida; order Ixodida; family Ixodidae; genus Rhipicephalus; species Rhipicephalus microplus. The sequence goes on along the minus strand of NC_134708.1, from coordinate 31,099,684 downwards.
GATTTGGTGCACGTTAAAGAACCCCAGGTGGTTGAAATTTCCGGAGCACTCCACTACGGCGTCTCTCATAATCATATGGTGGTTTTGGGACATTAAACCCCACATATCAATCAATCAATCAATCAATCAATCAACAAATACAGGACACAAATTAAGTCTCCTCAGAACAGCTTGGGGAGCGTGAAAAGCCGCACTGATTATCTCAGATCGGGAAAATAAAATATGGGTGATTCAGCGAGCACAGGAGGCGGCTAAAAGACAAGTATACCCCCCCCCCTCCCCCCATTCCCTGACGTGGCCTAGGCCCACGCCTCAATTCGCTGGTCTAAATAAAGTTGTTCGCCGTCACCAAAAGTAAAAAGAGAACACCTTAAGAAAAAAAATAAAAATATTGCCTCTTAATCTTCTAGCGAGTTTTGTTTTTTTCCCAAATATGACTGTCGTTAAAGGAGTGTTCGTTGTGTGTTCTGTAACTCTCCGAAAGAGGCTCAATGTGTTTCTTTAAAGAGAGTTATGTATCCAAGAGTTTATGCTTGTCGTGGAAGACTTAATGTACTGTTTCTTTTTTTTTCTTCTTAGAATGCTGTCTGCGTAAACTGTTCATGATGCTGTGGACGCGCCTACGCCTACAGCATCGTTGATCGGAGACAAGAGCGTCTCTGTATTTCGGCGGCACCGTGACGCAAGGTGTTTCGAAACTGCGGACGCGGAATGTGCGACTTTATGTGCATGATGCACACGCAATCGCTTATTTATGTGGCGAGTCACGTATACCACATAGCGGCACCGCTGACAGCGTCTGATTTATTGGTCCGTCGCCCCCTCCTTACCCTCGCCTTCTTTGCGCACTGGCTGTGCGACGACAGCGTTGCCTTTCAGGGACGTTATGCGCAGCTTTGTGGAAAACTGTACTGTTTTATTCATACCGTTTGTAAGCGTGAAAAGACGCAACGTATAAACTAAGTACACAGGATAAACGCAAATTATTCATCCGCGTGCTTTTTAGGCACAAAGCTTCACCTGGCCTTGACGGCATCAAGGTCGGCGTACATCACGCTACACAAAACCGTGACCGAAACTAAACAACTGCACAACGAAAAACGAGAACATTGTGTAAAAAAAAGCTGACTTTATGTGCACATCAGTGAAGCTTATGACAGCACATTACGTGACCACCTGCGCCGTCCGTCTGTCTTTCCATTCATTCATCTGTCCGTCCGTCCGTGCCGGCGTCCGCCAATCCGTTCGTCCGTGCTTCCGTCCTTTGTGCTAGTCAGTGACTTCAACGTTGACATTATAGGCCTCAGGACATAGTTTCGCCCACTCTTCGTCATTCACTTTGCGGAGATAGATGCGCGGATTTATCGTTTGTAGCGTAGATCGAAAGTTCCGTTGACAACTTGTACGTGACGTCATAAAGGCACGACGTGGCTCCATCATGGCGGCTGAGATAACGTCACGGCACTATAATCACGCTGACACTAACCTATTCCAGCGCGATAGCGTCTCGTCTGTAGCGTTATCGGGCCTCGAGACACGAATAACTAAGGAACCAGTGTGTGATGTTCGCATAACGCTAACGTGACATCACAGATCCAACAGGGCTGCTCCTGTGACGTCAGTGCAAGCCATCAGTTTATGCATTACTTATTTTATTTATTCATTTATTTAATACATACAGCTGACACAAGGTCAATGCAGGGTCGACAAAACACAAAAAAGTAAAACAATCATGTTTATTGAACAATAAAGCTTTTAGCACACATTTTTAAGAAACCTACAATATGCAATACAGTGAGTTAGTTTTCCGGAGCCCTCCACTACGGCGTCTCTCATAATCATATAGTGGTTTTGGGACGTTAAACCCCACATATCAATCAATCAATCAACAGTGAGTTAGTTGTTGCAATCATTAATGGTGCACGAAAAAAAAAGTATTTGAATCGGTCAGTTCGGGTGAAAATGTTTGTATCAGCGTCGTTATACCCCACGTTTTTCGAACTTGTTACGAAGTTCAGCTAGTTGTCTGTAAACACCGCTTACTTTTTAAAGTCTACGCTGAAATGTCTTATCGATACTCTTCTCTCTCGTGTGAAAGTTACCTTGAACGAAATCACGACGTGAACATGATGTATAAATGTAGATGCGCTTTCACATAACAACTTGTTGGCTGAATAAACAAAAGTTATGTGAAAGCGCACCTGCTTTTATACTTATAATCTTGCGGCAACCAAATTTTTCTTCTGCATATATATATATATATATATATATAAAGGGGGAGAAGTGTATACCTAAGGGCTCATATTTTCGTGTTTTAACACAATATTAATGAGATATAACAGACAGTAATGCCAAGGAATGTACAGGGGAAGTTATTAGAACCAATGGAATGTAAATAAGAAGAAAGAAGAAAGAAAAGTGGATGAAAAAATTACCAGCTGTGAGCAGGAGTCGAACCTACGACCTTCGAATAACGCGTTATTCGAAGGTCGTAGGTTCAATTCCTGCTCACAGCTGGTAATTTTTTCAAATACTTTTCTTTCTTCTTTCTTCCTATTTACATTCCATTGGTTCTAATAACTTCCCCTGTACATTCCTTGACATTACTGTCTGTTATATCTCATATATATATATATATATATATATATATATATATATATATATATATAGAGAGAGAGAGAGAGAGAGAGAGACAACATTTGGCCATTTGCTTTGTGCTCTCCTTGTTCTAAAACGGGTGCCCTTTCACAGTCCCAGCCGTCTGTCCACACATCATCAGGTGACTGACGACACCTTGTATCCAGTGGCCAGTCGGACTCGGCTGTCGTCTCTGTTTCGTACGCTTTTCTAAACTAAACTCGCGCTGTGTAGTTCAAGAATAGCGCAGAGTAACGCCACCGAACGTATTTTTTCTGGCACCTCCCGTGACTCTCACTCTGACTGTGGCTGGCGGACGACGCGCGCAAGTAGGAAGATAAGTTATGAAGATTGGTGGTCAGTGCGTCCTTGAAAAAAAAAACACTGTGCACGAACGCCTTATTCGAGCGCTCTTGAAACGTCCTTTCTGTGCCGGCCGCTGAGTGAGATATGCTTCTTTGACGGAGGACGCTGCTGCAGAGAAACACGCCTCGCAGAAAGCAATGAAAAATTCGGCTCCTTCTACGAGCCCCGGTCCTTGAGATGGGCAGTACGTTCCGCGAAATTCGAGTCTCACGCGTGTACTGAAGGACTTGTAACAAGGCCTACAATATAACAACAATAATAACTGTGGTTTTACCGTCGAAAGCCACGATATGGTTACTAAAGACGCCGTATAGTGGCGGGCTCCAGAAATTTCGACCAGCTGCAGTGTTCTTTATTGCGCACTGAAATCGTATAGTACTCGGGCCTCTATACATTCCACCGAAATACGACCACGGCCGCCTGAATAGAACAGGCGACCTTCGACTGAGCAGCCCAGGAACTTGGCCACTGATCCACCATTAGAGTATATAGGCAAAAATATATGTCACGCTGAATCAGTCGTGAACTGCGTGAAGTTATATTTAAAAAGCGCGAGGCGAGCTTTCTTTTAGCTATACAGCTCGCGAAAGCGACACAGTGCGATCAGCAGATGCTTCAGACTCTTCCTCGCAATACCGAAACAAAACTCGATGCGGTATAGCCTGTTCGCTAGGTGGCATTTTTGTACAGTTGCATTCACACTGGAGATATTTACTGCGGGGAAACCATATGTGTTGCTTGCACCAGCTCTTTTATACTGTCTCGCTTTTTTCTGTTCGTGGGCCGCTACGTACTTCCCAAGCTTCTATAAAACATAGAAGCTTGGGACTGTGAACCGCTAGCGGACCCCGGCACTTCTGTCGGGTAAAACTTAACATCTTCGCGGCATTTCCTCATCAAAGGCTGGCGCATACAAGCCGGTAGCAACATCTATAGTATACATGAGCGGGGCCATAGGCGGGTGCAGGGTTCCTCGTCAGTTTTTTTGGGGGGGAGGGGGGGGGGGGACACAATGTTCGTCACAGCACCCCTTCTCTATTATGTCATTGTATATGGGGCTGACGTCACGCCTCTCCCATCCAGGTGACTATAGGGGGTGACCGACAACCTTCTCCCTTCGCTTCGGTCCCTCCCCTTAGGGGGTCGCTAGCTGCGCTTCTGTCGTCAGACCGGGACCTCTTCGGACTTATTAAATTGTATCCGACAGTAGAACGCTCTATTATATCATAGTTCTTGTTGCAGATATACCGCAAGCTGCTTGCGTAAGCACGCTGTTACGTTCATTTGTACTGCTTGCCGCACCCTATAGAGAATGCAAAGAAACGCATGGGCTTCCGTTCCTTTCTTTTCTTTGTATATTGCGTTCCTCCTTGCGTTCCAAAGCGGCTTGCGTCCGTAACCCTTTACGTTTTTTTTTTTTTTTTTGTCCTGCTTGGATGCGGCTGCTAGTACAACGGAACGCAAGAGCACGCGACGACTGCAAGCGGCTTGGAGTCAACGGCATTGAAGCTCTCTTCCAATTTTTGTACAGGCATGCGTAACGGCTTTGCGTACGTGAGAACGGCGCATTTCGCCCATATAGGATGCGCATGCGCCAACTCGGTGGACATTGCTGATGTGATTGGAGAAGAGATTGACAAAAAATCCCAAGCATTTCCCCGAGGGTGAACATGGTTAAGTGCGAATTCACAGGGTGATGCTATAAGGGGTATTTATTAATTCGCACTATTATATTTATTAATCACACTATGGTGCCTTTATGGTGTAATGGTTCCTGGGAATCGCAATTTGATCACACGGGGGAGTTTACGTTAACTCACTGGCGAATGCCAACGGATTTTAACTTTACTCCCCCTCATAGCATGCGAGCCCCGGACGAGCAAAGTCCAGGGCTCGCACCCTCTCCCGCGCGGCACGTTCACTGGCTCGAACGGCTTCGGGAGCGTCCACTCGCCGTTAACGATTGCGAGCGGCGTCTTGACGCCGGCCTTCATCGCCCTTCTCCGCCTGACGCTTGCGTTGTCGTTCCGCTTCTTGGGCCGCGTTCGCGGCTCGATGCTGACGCCTCATCTCGGCCTCGCGAGCGCGCAGTTCACCATCCGCTGCACGCTTCGCCCGCTTGTCCTCGGCCTCGCGAGCGCGAAGTTCGGCATCCTCTGCACGCTTCGCCCGCTTGTCCTCGGCCTCGCGAGCACGCAGTTCGGCATCCGCTGCACGCTTCGCCCGCTTACGTTCGGTCTCACGAGACCTTCGCAGCGCCGCCTTGTCTTCCAACGTCGGCGAAACCACCGCGGTACCGTCACCTCCAACGCCGGGTGCAGTGCTGGCATTCGGTTGTACTGCATTCGTTGTTGATGGCAGCGTTGCCTCCGGGACATCCATCGCACGACCCGCTCTCGACGGGAGACTGAGAGAGAAGGCGGGCACGCGAGAGAGAGGGGTGCGCGCGCAGCTGCAGCGAGAGAGGAGAGCGGAGGAGCGAGCGAAGGGGGAGGGGGTATAAGGCGCGTTACTGACACCGATATCAGCGTCGCGTCCGTGGCTTATTCGGTAGAGCGTCGCGCTGCGGCCCGCCAAGTTTTCTTTCCTTTAAAGAAAGAGAGAAGACTGCGGACGCCGCCGACGGCGGTGGATGGTTTGGGGTCGCTTATAAAGTGTATTCACACTTAATATGTGCCGTGTTCGGCGTTAGAAACGTGATACACGAAGCGAACTCACGCTGATAGCTTTCGCGTGTAGTGCTGCCCCCTTTTGTGTATACGTACCTGTCCCTGTGTGATGCGTGACGAATTCGAGAGCCTTTGCGACGCGCTGTGTCTGCATGTGATGCCGATCTGATGACGCAAAATGAAAAAAAAAGAACAATGAGAAACGACGCGACGCGTTCTGAATTCCGCGTTTTATTCTCCGTGACCTCCGAGATTGCGGGCGCGCGGCCGCGTGCCTGCGATCTCGGAGGCCATTAATTATACTAAGCAATATACAGTTATTTAAACTGGGAGGCGCCACGTGCACTATAGCGTGTGTTAAACGTGTGTAGGTTCCAAGGGGGAAAAAAGGCTAACTCTCACCTCAGTCGTTCTGTGCATTTCTCTTCTTACGCATACGTTGATCGATTACTTTGACGATCTCAGGGGAGGCTCGCCGGAATGTACACGTCTCGCCTCGGTGCAGGTCAAGAAAACATCTGGCTTGCTCAAGGGAATGAGAAGTGCTAATGACGTACCGCACAAGTGCGCTGCCAGAAGCGGTGACGTCACGGCGCCTCGGTGACACGCTTCCGTGACGCCGCGTGACACACGTGTGCCTTCTTTATTTATTTGTTTCTTATTTCGTGTTTCAGAGTGCAGCTTGTTCGCGTGGCTTGGCTCCTACGCCGCGCGCATATCGGGACATCCGAAACTGCTCCAATGAGAATTTCAAGGGCAGGCGACCTTTAAAGCGACGCCGCCTCCCGCTGATGCAGTTTCAGAGCGGAGTCGGTATATATAAGCAAATGAGGCTCGTGCGGAAGTTGTCAAAGAATCGCCAATCTTGTGCGAAATTTATTTTTGTACGATATTGGACTTTTTTTGAGAGCGTGCACTTGTAGTGGACTGCGTGCTTCACGTCCGCGAAAGACGAAGGGACAGAGATGCTCGGGCGTCATGGCTGCGACATCAGCTCAGTCATCCGATAAACAAGTCTGTGTTCAGACTTTTGTTCCCACAAGTTGGATGATGGCTGTCACCAGGTGTTGAGAGCGGGAGGCTCGACACCGACATTTATCAAATGCGAAGCATTTGTTAGTGAACTTCAGCAACATTGAGCTCATCTATCTATCTATCTATCTATCTATCTATCTATCTATCTATCTATCTATCTATCTATCTATCTATCTATCTATCTATCTATCTATCTATCTATCTAGCCGCTTACGTTTGGGTGCTCTCGTGGTAACCCCCTTAACTTGGCGTGAACCAAAATTAGCATGGGAGGGTAAGATGGTTTAACAAGTATGACGCACTGGTAAAGAAATGAATAATGTCACAATCCCGTCACGTGCGTCGTCAGACACTTCCCATCAGACAGTGGCACATACCCATGGGTGGGTGTGTGCCGCTCGTATGCGGGTATGTGACACAGGTGACTGACACTTCCAGGAACGACGGGAACACACATGGGCAATTTTAATGCGTGAGCGTTAAGAAATTCCCGACATCAGTAGCGTCGACCCGACGAATGCAAAGAATAAACGTCAGGGTCTTAGCTGGAAAGGAACCCACGAATTTTGCGTGGCAATGAATCATTTACCCGCAGAGCAACGCCAGGTCTCGGAACTACTTTTCAAATAGGCGCTAATAGACGCCAGTCGCCGGTCCTGCCATACACTCGAAGGCGCGCGCCGCGCAGCGTTGCTTTGACGCATGCGCGTTTCAGCGCGTCCGGCGTCCCACAGTCACGAAAAGAGGCAGACGCAGTGCTGGTTGGGTAACGTAGTGGGTGTGAAATGCAGCATGTCGCATTTTGTGCCGGTTGGCGTCGCGCCGCGCCAACGGACGCTGGTCGCACCTGGCGTCAGACTACAGAGTTCTCACGTTTCGCTAACGTATAGCGTCGCTGTGCCCAGCGTGCGCGCGCGTCAACGTTACGTGGGAGTATATTGGGCCCTTCATGATGCACTCGAGGCCGTTTCGCTAAATTCGGTGTTGCCCGACGTCAACGGATGACGAAGGTATATGACTGGTGCAAACATAATCATGACACGCGTGTAATGTAAGAACATGACAGCATACCACTTTCATAGAGTGCTCGCGGCCATTTCGCTAGGTTCACATATACTAAATTTGGCACCACGTGAAGTGAATAGATGACGAAGGTAAACGAAACATCAAAACGTGATAATCATGACACGGAAGTCGTGTACGGCATAATTTACCTCCGCCTCGTAACGTTGTGGCGATCTTAAAGTGACATATCAACCTTCCTCATTCGTGCTTCGTATACCATCGGTTCCCGCTGTACGTGGGATCTGCCAATTATTTTTTGGTGGTGCCCACTTAGAGATCAAGTGACTTTGATTGGTTAGTTTAAAGGCTATGTTAATTATAAATTAAAGGATAGCTGTTTTAGAAAAAAAATATACCGCAGAGACGACTATGATTGACTCAATCTCCTATAAAATTTGCCTTGAATTCGAGCCTTTGCATAGAAAACTAGTAACACAATGATGCACTTTGAGCGCTCATTGACCCTAAAAAGCTGCTACGTTAAACTCGTTGGGCGTGCGAGGCAAACGCTCCTTCTCAATCGCAAACGGACGGCTTTAAGCTCTCCCATAGTAGCGTACTCTGTACTCTAAATCGTTACCCACTTTTTCTAACCCCCCCCCCCCCCCCCAAACGCCAACAGCTCATCATGCCCCTAGTAAGATGGCTGCCGCAGCCGCCGTCTTACCGCTGGCACGGCTTCACGCGTGGGCAAGAATTTCCACTCCAGCAATTATTTTCAACCTCCTTGCTATGCACTTACTGAAGTTTTACGGCAGTATGCTTTAATCGCGGGATTCAGAAACTACACCAATACTTATACTAGAAAGGCATTATCCCGAGATATTGAACAATACCGATGCCTCGATAATAGCAAAAATAGCGCTACATGAAGCACTGGACCAGAAGTGGCGACCGTCTCCGAGTACCGTTGTACACTAAAATAAGTTTGGATAAATGGTTGAGTACCTCCATACTCTAAATACGGGAGAGCAGAAAGCCGTCCCAAGTGCGCTCAACAGCACTGGCTAACGATTTAGAGCACTTGGTGATCTATTATGGGAGAGCATAAAGCCGTCCCGTGGGCCTCGCCTCACATGTTTAACGATTTTGAGTACTGCGTACTCAACTATGGGAGAGCAGTAAACCGTCCCTTGATGACACCCTTTACGTCGGGCTGGCAGCAGACTTGGAATCACATTGTTCCCACTGTTGGCGCCAATGCGCCGCATTATCTAACTGCCCAAGCGGATTAACCTGCTAAGCCTGTGTGCCGAATCTGGCTTTTCAAGCAGAATAACCTTCAATACGAAATCAGCATATCCATCAACTTGACAACAGAGTAAATTCACGACATATCTTCATGCTACACCCATGTTCTTTATTTCAATGCATCTAAAATAGCCTGTTCTGTGCTGTTGAATCGCCGCAAAAGAGAAGCAACAAATCGGAAGGTCTCGCGAAGCTTGGAAAGCAGATCGGAACGTGCCCCGCGTTTTTCACGGTCAAATAGACACTTTTAAATGCGAAGCATTTCTTAGCGAACTTCGGCTACTTTGCGCGTATCTATCTATCTATCTATCTATCTATCTATCTATCTATCTATCTATCTATCTATCTATCTATCTATCTATCTATCTATCTATCTATCTATCTATCTATCTATCTAACCGCCTATGACTTTTAGATCTCCTGGCCGTTTCGATAATGGTATCGATACCAAACTTGGTATGACATAACATGACTGTATGAAGAACATATTTGACTATTCATAACATGAAGATCGTGACATGAATGTCATAAATGTCATGATATACATTTCATGGTCCTGCAGCTCTTTCGGTGGTTTCGTTCACATGGCATATTGCAAAACTGGTATGGTATGACATGAGTGCATGGTGAACACAAGCGAGAGACTCTAACATGAAAATCATGACATGCGTGGCATGTAACAGCCTGACTACATGCCAAGCTCATGATGCGCTCGCGGGCGTTTCGCTAGCGTCACATATACAAAATTTGGTATTACGTGAATGGATGACGAAGGTGTGTGACTGGTGCAAACATGATAATCATCAGATGCGTGTGATGTAACAACATGACTACATTCTACGCTCACGTTGCGCTCACGGCCGTTTCGCTAGCTTCAAATGTACGAAACACGGTATTGCGTGACGCCAATGGATGACGAAGGTATGTGACTGGTGCAAACATGATAATCATCAGATGCGTGTGATGTAACAACATGACTACATTCTACGCTCACGTTGCGCTCACGGCCGTTTCGCTAGCTTCACATGTACGAAACACGGTATTGCGTGACGCCAATGCATGACGAAGGTATGTGACTGGTGCAAACATGATAATCATCAAATGCGTGTGATGTAACAACATGACTACATTCTACGCTCACGTTGCGCTCACGGCCGTTTCGCTAGCTTCACATGTACGAAACACGGCATTGCGTGACGCCAATGGATGACGAAGGTATGTGACTGGTGCAAACATGATAATCATCAGATGCGTGTGATGTAACAACATGACTACGTTCTACGCTCACGGCCGTTTCGCTAGCTTCACATGTACAAAACACGGTATTGCGTGACGCCAATGAATGACGAAGGTATGTGACTGATGCAAACATGATAATCATCAGATGCGTGTGATGTAACAACATGACTACATTCTACGCTCACGTTGCGCTCACGGCCGTTTCGCTAGCTTCACATGTACAAAACATGGTATTGCGTGACGCCAATGAATGACGAAGGTATGTGACTGGTGTAAACATGATAATCATCAGATGCGTGTGATGTAACAACATGACTACATTCTACGCTCACGTTGCGCTCACGGCCGTTTCGCTAGCTTCACATGTACGAAACACGATATTGCGTGACGCCAATGCATGACGAAGGTATGTGACTGGTGCAAACATGATAATCATCAAATGCGTGTGATGTAACAACATGACTATATTCTACGCTCACGTTGCGCTCACGGCCGTTTCGCTAGCTTCACATGTACAAAACACAGTATTGCGTGACGCCAATGGATGACGAAGGTATGTGACTGGTGCAAACATGATAATCATCAGATGCGTGTGATGTAACAACATGACTATATTCTACGCTTACGTTGCGCTCACGGCCGTTTCGCTAGCTTCACATGTACGAAACACGGTATTGCGTGACGCCAATGGATGACGAAGGTATGTGACTGGTGCAAACATGATAATCATCAGATGCGTGTGATGTAACATGACTACATTCTACGCTCACGTTGCGCTCACGGCCGTTTCGCTAGCTTCACATGTACGAAACACGGTATTGCGTGACGCCAATGGATCACGAAGGTATGTGACTGGTGCAAACATGATAATCATCAGATGCGTGTGATGTAACAACATGACTACATTCTACGCTTACGTTGCGCTCACGGCCGTTTCGCTAGCTTCACATGTACAAAACATGGTATTGCGTGACGCCAATGAATGACGAAGGTATGTGACTGGTGCAAACATGATAATCATCAGATGCGTGTGATGTAACAACATGACTACATTCTACGCTCACGTTGCACTCACGGCCGTTTCGCTAGCTTCACATGTACGAAACACGGTATTGCGTGACGCCAATGCATTACGAAGGTATGTGACTGGTGCAAACATGATAATCATCAAATGCGTGTGATGTAACAACATGATTACATTCTACGCTCACGTTGCGCTCACGGCCGTTTCGCTAGCTTCACATGTACAAAACACAGTATTGCGTGACGCCAATGGATGACGAAGGTATGTGACTGGTGCAAACATGATAATCATCAAATGCGTGTTATGTAACAACATGACTACATTCTACGCTCACGTTGCGCTCACGGCCGTTTCGCTAGCTTCACATGTACAAAACACAGTATTGCGTGACGCCAATGGATGACGAAGGTATGTGACTGGTGCAAACATGATAATCATCAGATGCGTGTGATGTAACAACATGACTATATTCTACGCTTACGTTGCGCTCACGGCCGTTTCGCTAGCTTCACATGTACGAAACACGGTATTGCGTGATGCCAATGCATGACGAAGGTATGTGACTGGTGCAAACATGATAATCATCAGATGCGTGTGATGTAACAACATGACTACATTCTACGCTTACGTTACGCTCACGGGCGTTTCGCTAGCTTCACATGTACAAAACACGGTATTGCGTGACGCCAATGGATGACGAAGGTATGTGACTGATGCAAACATGATAATCATCAGATGCGTGTGATGTAACAACATGACTACATTCTACGCTAACGTTGTGCTCACGGCGTTTTCGCTAGCTTCACATGTACAAAACACGGTATTGCGTGACGCCAATGGATGACAAAGGTATGTGACTGATGCAAACATGATAATCATAAGACACGTGTCATGTGAGAACATGACTACATGCCACAGTCAAAACGCCAATACATTTCGACGTGACGCGGTGCGCGTGCTCGCCGGCGTTCATTTTGTCACGTCACGCCGGCGTTGCCACGCCAGACACCGGTCCTGCCATATACTCGCAGGCGCGCGCCGCGCTGCATTGCTTTGAAGCATGCGCGTTTCAGCGCGTCCGGTGCCCCTCCGTCACGAAAAGAGGAAGACTCAGTGTTGTCTGAGTAATGCGTGGGCGCGAAATGCAGCATGTCGCATTTCTCGGCGGTTTCCGTTGGGCCGCGCCGACGGACGCTGGTCGCGCCTGGCGTCAGACGAAGTGCTCGCGTTTTCCTATAACGTGGCATCGCTTTCCCAGCGTGCGCACGCGCCAACGCTACGTTGGAGTATATTGGGCCTTTCATGATGCGCTCGCGGTCGGTTATTGCTAGCTCCATATATACCAAATTCGGTGCTACGTGACGTCAATGGATGACGAAGGTGAACGACACACCAGAGTGCGGCCATCTGTCAGACATCAGTTTGGGACCTCTGCCCAGCAGGTGACAATTTCAGACTGACGCCGTCAGACACAGAAGATGATTTTGTTTTTGTCAGAGCAAATTGGATTGAATAAAGTTTTATTTGGTCCTCCAAAACACAGATCACTGTGTTGCGGGCAGCTCCCACGTGGGGACTGAGATGCCAAGCTCCTCAACCGCCTCGCGGGCTTGGTGGACAGCCCAGAGCTGATTCATATGCTCAAAATGCTGCTTGGGCGAGTTGGTTCGCGATTATGGGTGGTCTAAGTGGTTCATCACACTTCGAAAAGATTGAATAAAAAGGGCGGTTTTTGTCCCACAATAGTGATCTTCATCTATCTTTGGCCCATCGCGGTGGTCTAGTGGCTAAGGTACCCGGCTGCTGACCCGCGGGTCGCGGGATCGAATCCCGGCTGCGGTGGCTGCATTTCCGATGGAGGCGGAAATGTAGGCCCGTGTGCTCAGATTTGGGTGCACGTTAGAGAACCCCAGGTGGACGAAATTTCCGGAGCCCTCCACAACGGCGTCTCTCTTGATCATATGGTCGTTTAGGGACGTTAAACCCAACGTATCTATCAATCAATTGTTCAGCCTGAGTGTACACGCTCACTGTGGGGCAAACACCCCTTCCATGTTCAGCCAATCAACCCGGTACTGTGCGTGTAGTGCTTTCGGGTTTTGCGTTATACCTGGAAGCCCCTTAATCTTATCTGCCTACCCAATTATCTGTCTCCCTGTCACGCGATTGCCTTATCATAGAATCTATACAGTTACCCTTAATCACCATCGGGTATCCTGCCCACGTGCTGCGTGCCCTGCTCATGACCACTTCTTTTTCTTGATTTCATCTAAGATATCCTCAACCCCCGTTTGTTCTCTAACCCACTCTGCTCTCTTCCTATCCGTTTAAATTCAACCTGCGTTTTCCTTTCCATCGATCACTGCGTCGTCCTCAATTTAGGTTCAACCCTCCTTGTAAGCCTCCTGGTTTCTGCTCTGCGGCAAAAGGCTGCATGAAGTACAATGTAGTGGGTGAACGACGTAGGAGTAGCGGTAAGTGGTGGGAGTCATGAACAGTGATCACTACCCATTTCCTCTCAATACGATGGCCTCCTGTCATGCAAGCATCGACGAAAAATAGCTTTGCCGTCACAGCTTCTCAGCTTATAGGCGACCTCCACAAGAGTTCCCCTTGTGCGTTCGCCTAAGATGACCTTGAGGCGAGGCTCAACTTCTCGTTCGTCTCAGTCGATGTATTGATCCAGTCCCACCACACTCACGCCAGATACAGACCTATTTCATGCTTGTAAGCAGGCGTAGGCACCGTCGACGTACTGGTGCGCTTGTAGAGACATCGCGGAGTGCTCGCTCCGCCCAGCCCAAGGCTCACCACTACCACCCTCTGTTCACCCACATCACAACCGGTGCGGCAGCTGTGAAGTTCCCTCCGAGCATGGCACTTCGGGGAGCCGGCCCAAAGTTCGAGCTGGGCGGAGCCTATACGCACCACGACGTTGCTACAAGCGCCCCACTACGTCCACAGCGCGTGCCACTGTCTACTTCACAAACATGGGATTGGTCAATGGCTTTCTGCCCCTCACCTGGTTTTGCACCGTCTCCAAGAGCGGTCTGCGTTTTCCCAAGCGACAATGTCGTGTTATAATGTACTTTCGTGACGTCATGAGATCTGACGTCGCAATGACGTCTCAATTACACCACAATGTTTACCGGCTTGTGACGTCTTGATTGCATGATAATATATCGTAGCGTAGACAAAGAACATGGACAAGAGAAGGCACATTCAAGACAACACAGCACTGTGTCAGTGTCTTGAATGTGCCTTCTCTTGTTCGTGTTCTTTGTCTGCGCTACCATATATGATCATGCTACCGTACCAACAAACCCGAATCACCACCCTCATTGTCTTTATGGCGTCATGTGGTGAAGTCATCGAGTAGTGATTTTTGGCATCACTAGCATTGGCATCGCCACTGTCGACGCCGCTGTCGACGCCGGCGGTCAAGTTTCACGTTTCGCGAGACGTCTAAGGCGTTTTACCATACTTTTAGGCGAAGTTGGGTGCATTCCCTGAGCAAGAACGTTTCGCCTGCTCAGAACACCTCTGTTGCATTTAAGATCGTGAGAAAAATCTTCGGGCTTGGTGAGAGAACGCACTCTGCAGGAAAGCAGACGCTGCTACGAACGTCTCGGCCAAATATTGTAGTAGGGCGCTGAAAGAAGCTCGATGCGAAGTTGCTATTTCCTCAAACGATCTCTCTTCATACAGGGATAGGGACTCCTGAATTTCTTACGGCATAGTTTTTACGACGGACGTTCTGTCTTATGGAGTCGTGGACAAAAACTTGCCGTCCTGACGAGGTCGCAGCACTCCATCTCCAGCGAAGCACCCGGTATGGATGTTTAACAAAGAAGTGGCAACGTCCGGTCCTTTGGTGGTGTTGGCCACCCATGTGTTCCCCTAATATTTAGTGGATCGCTTGCGTCAGTAGGGCTATCGTTCCCATTTCTGAGGCACATATGCGCTATCTGAAAGAGCTAGCATAGTCACGTTTAGTATAGACTGTTTACCATAAGACAGGTTAAACAGATGTTTTCGCGTTTTTGTATATCACGACGTAAATTAATCAGCGCTCGGGTTTCGAAGAATCATGAATGACCAACTCGCCAGTCAATAATTTTTTGACACCCCGATTGTTGTCATGTGTGTGCGTTTGGCGTGACACTGCTCGTTTAGTGGCTAAAGATACAAAACACGAAGATTAACAACCCAACATGGTGGCATTTAAACCCATCCGAAATACAGTCTAAAGTAAGCAAGGGGTGGGAAAGGGAGCGGTGGGCGCCTAAAAAATTCTAGCCAAGCGATGCCCGGCAAGGTACCCAGCAGCTCTGCTTTGACGCACCCTTACACTGTTTGGTGCAAGCCGTGCTTTTTAGGGACGAAGCTCTTTAATCCGCGGGTCGTGCGTCTCCGATGTATGTAGTAGTAGTAGGAGGAGGAGGAGGTAGCCACCTCTCTTTTAGTCTTTGGAGTGTCCGCTGGATGGCGGTTTTTGTATATGATGACTATATGATCAAAAGATGCAAGATGGTGGTACTTGGTGTGTTCACTAAATGGACGGACGAAGTCACGAACGTATGGACGCACTCACTGACGGACGCACGTACGGACGGACTGACGGACGCTTCGCCCCACTCAATACCATTCATTCCGTTGATATGCTGTGATTTTTTTTGTGTAGTACATCTCTAATTAAGGCGTTGGTCGGTTCCTGCCGCAAGCTGACTGCCACTTTCTCCTGTATTCTGTATCCGAGCCCTGCATTGGACCTAGACCTCGGTGGCTCAGAAATCAACGAAAGCGTTGTTACAGAGAGAAAAAGTAAACGTTTATTAACAACTCATATTTAGCAACTAAAGTGGGTGAGGCCAGAGTACTTAAAGTCGACAGGCCTCTTGGCCGCCAGTGGTCTTGGTGCACTTCCTCAAATGTGTACTGTATTCTGCCCATTCCTGTTTTTTTATGTGAAAGCTTGAAATACATCATCAAATGCGAAAAATGAACGTCAGTGTTAACGTATTCTATGCGAAATACCAATGTTATAACTTCATCATGACGTCACAGGTAACCAAAGTTTATGACGCCGTCAAGCCATCACATAATGTAATCACATGTAGGACGTCGTCCCGTCGTCAATGGTGAACCAATACCGGAGGAACCTCCTGTGATTATTCACGCCAAGAGCTTGTCGCATCTTGTAGACAATGTGTTTATGAACTGGTATACAAACTAGCCCGGCAATCAATTCTTTCAATACCGTCCCTATTAAGTTGCGGTGTTAGCACATGTCAGTGGTGCTAAGTCACATGAAGTGCATGACTCTTTCTTTCCGATCTCAAAGGCAGTCCAAAACCATGCCGAGTGCGGAAGTCTTTCAGAACGAGAGGATAAATACAATTAAATAAGATTTGATTGATTGATATGTGGGGTTTAACATCCCAAAACCACCATATGATTAAGAGAGACGCCGTAGTGGAGGGCTCCGGAAATTTCAACCACCATGGGGTTTTTAAACGTGCACCCGAATCTGAGCACACGTGCCTACAAAATTTCCGCTTCCATCAGAAATGCAGCCGCCGCTGCCGTGATTCGATCCCGCGACCTTCGGGTCAGCAGCCGAATACCTTAGCCACTAGACCGCCGCGGCGGGGCACAATTAACTAAGAGGGAAAAGAAGACGGCTTTTGGCCTTCCAATTGTCTTAGGCGAATGCTCGAAAGATCGACTGACTTTTATTCTAACTTTTTCTCTCTTTCTCATCTTTATGCCCCGCTTCCCATTCCCCCAGCGTAGGGTAGCAAACCGCGCATGTGCCTGGTTAACCTCTCTGCCTTCTCTCTTGTTGTTCATCCCCCCCCTTTGTCCCTTTATCTCTTGTTTCAATGCAGGGTAGCAAACCACAACCACGCCTAATTAACATCCCCGTCTTTCCTTACTTCTCAACCTTCCCTCTGTTGCAATCTTGGTTCCTGCTTCTCTCACTGTTCACCATCTCGAACATCGTCTCGGCTTCACTCAACAGGAGTGCACACACGCGTCATTTGCCAGAAAAACCGGAAGAATCCGCCGCCCGACCCGGCGTCAGCGCGTTGCGTCCAGGGAGAACAAATGATCACGTCAGGTGACCCGAGTTACCGTAATCTCAGCTTGGCGTCGACCTTCCAAGCATGTCTCGTTGAACCTGAAGACTCCTTGCGTCAACGTCAGAGCCTCGAAAAAAAACACATTTTTCAGTGGAAATTCTTTTACTTGCCATACACGCCAGAAGCCAGAATGACGATGCAGTCTTTTTTTTTTTTTAGATTCCAGTTTCGGTTGTCTGTCTTACGAGTGAAGCTCGTAAACTCCAGAACCTCGAAGAAAAACAAAAATTGTTTTCTGTCGAAACTTGCGCAGTTACGAGAGTGGCGATCATGCATAACATATCGGGGAATCCCTTCACTGCCAACTTCTTCCTTGGCTTTTCGTTTTCTGTCCTACCGGTGCAACTCGCTTCTGCTTCCAGAGCGCAACGGTTTCGAGCTCGGCTGCGTCACACAAATAAATCTCCGCAAACACAAATCTTCGCGTAACCGCGCGACTGAAGTGCGAGGTCTGAGACGAGCCCTGGGCGCGGGTCTACAAATAGAGCGGCTCACCCCACACTCTAGTGTAAGCAAAAGTATATGATGCGCTAAAGAAGCTGTGTGAACGCGTGTGGCCACGTTTTTACTTCGTACCCGCAACGTCTGGTCGCTGTGTGACGCAAATGCGTATGCGCGTTGACGTCACGGTTCGTTACCATGGCAACGTGCTTTATTGTGATTGATTTGGCAGCTGAGTACTATTATATGATGTTTTTTTTATTTTCTTAAGGAGACGAACTAACATTTGAGAACTTGCCCAAGGACACTTGAAAAACCCACGTTGATAGGGTCTTTAATGCCGTTAATACCGTAGAGCTTTCAAACATCGTGAAGATAGCGCAAAAATGCCAACGTGCGATAAAAATAGAGGGACAAACCACACTGTTGAACTCGCAGCTAAACTTCATTTGAAAGTCCGAGTAGACTAATATAGACCTTTCCACAGGTGAGGAAAAACTCCGCCACGTAGGGCTGCGTGCGGGAGTACGCAGTGCATTCTTGGCAGTGCATTTAGAAAGAGCGGGGATCATGCCTGTTTAGCGCAGCCCAGAAAAAATTATGGCGGCACCCAGGGAGCCGTATTTGAAAAGGTCTATGCTAATAACCTTTCACCCACGTGACCACTTCACGTAGAGCTGACATCTGACAACCTGCCATATGGGTGACAGTATGCTTAAGAATTATCAAAAGCTAGCCCCTGCAGCTGGGAATTTTTCATAGCACAGCTCTTGCTCTATGGTGTAACTACACCGTGTTAGGGTTACTCGAGCAGCAGTGTGAACTCGTGCTGGTAATACCGTATACCGTTTACGCTAAGCTATCACTGTTCCATATGAAATGTACCATGATAAAACCAGTTTGAGCTGCGTGAATGACTCAATGCTTGTTGTAGCTTAATGATTGTGGCTGTCAATATAGGCCTTGCATAATAAATAACGCACTGACCACCACACTATAGTATTGCCACACTTATTTATCGTACGGTGAACCAGTGGTACCACAGCCTATAGGTCGGATATGGGATTTCTCAGGAGGGGGATCATCTTATGGGCACAGTCTGATACCTAAAGCTGAGAGTGGGGCGTCAACACCCATATATATATATATATATATATATATATATATATATATATATATATATATATATATATATATATATATATATATATATATATATATATATATATATATATATATATATATATTAGTGATTGTTGGAGATACACGTCCCAAAACTACAATATCGCAGTGGGGTAGCCGTTGTGACTGGCTGTGGAAATTTCGACCATGTGATGTTCCTTTACGTGTACCTAAATCCAAGTGAACGGGACTCTAACATTTCGCCATTTCTCCGTGGTTTGGAATCGATCTCGCTACCTTCGGGTCAGTCCATAATCATAACCGTTCGGCCATCATCAGTGCGTGTCACATACTGAGCCTATACATGCAAAAATTAGGGGGAGTTGGTGGCTCAAAAATACCGGACGCTCCCTCTGAATCCACCTTTGGCTAAAACAGACTACTGTGTTGCGTCTATGTATAATGTTTACCTTTTGTACCATATTTATGATATACCATATGTATTATCAAGACAGTACGTCTATTTTTGACAGCTCGTAATCACGGAGCCGAACAACGAGATTGAAGTAACTAGAAGAATAAGAACGGGGGGGGGGGGGGGCGGAGAACATTCGGCAGACATTCTCAAATCATGAATGGTAGATTGCCACTATCCCTGAAGAGGAAGGTATATAACAGCTGCATCTTACCGGTACTTACTTACGGAGCATAAACCTGGAGCGTTCAACTTAAGTTGAGGACGATGCAGCGACCAATGGAAAGAAAATATGAGGTGTAAGCGTAAGGCACTAGAAGAGAGCAGTGTATCAGAACAAACGGGTGTCAAGGACATAAGTCGAAATCAAGAAGAAATAGTCACGTCCAGGGAACGTAGTGCGAAGGCAAGATAACCGCTGGCCATTAAGGATCGCATGCTGTATTCCAAGAAAAGGCAAGCCGGTGAGAGGCATGTTGAAAGTTAGCTGGGCATATGAGATTAGGAAGTTTGCGTGCATGAAGTGGCAGCAGCAAGCACAGGACCTGAGTCGACTGAGGGATCGAGCATGGGAGAGACTTTTGTCCTGCAGTTGGCGTAGTTGGGATGATTATACTCATTCACACACGCAAATGAGAAAATTTCATACCATTCTTCATGAACACACACATCCAATCACGAACATGCACACACACCGTGATGAACAAGAAGGAATGCTACATCGAGGCGATGAAGACGACGATTGAAATAGCACTCGCGTTGGTGTTGTTTGTGGTGTCCCGCCATCATGGCTGAAGGACACCCTGTGTACATTCTGTAAATACATTGACTGATTAACCCGATAGCGTTAAGGAGCTGGTTTTGCAGAAAATACCAGCGTCGGTGGTTTTGAGTGAAAAGTCATCTTGTGCGTGACCGACAAATCGAGAAAGATGCAAATAAAGGAAATAATAAAAAAATTTCGGGTCCCTGTGGGAACCGAACCCGGGTCCTTTGCGTGGCAAACGGGTGTTTTAACACACAGCCACACATATGCTTGTGAATACAGTGAAAAAAAGTTGGGGGACCCTTAAGCTTCGCCTTCAATGGTTGAACACTATAGCGAAATCCGACCCCCTAGTGCGCCCATCAACCGCTTAGTTCATACTTTTTTATCTAAAGCAAGAGTCGCATAGTCTCCAAGATACACGACACACGCTCGCTATGTCGGAGGCTATAAAGAGTCTCAAAATGCCTGACAGATGGCAGTTTGCTTAATCAACGCCTCTGGAAAGGCATATGGTTTCCGCTATAGATGAACATATTTGTCCAATTTTAGAGATGTTTGAAAGTGCCTGTGTGTTTTTCGCGGCGATGGTGCACTATGACGGCCTTTTTTCGACGTAATTTGATGGGCTCCCAAATGCGCCTACAAATCGCCGAATGGGCTTGTTCTCGTAGTGACACCTGTCAAACAAAATACGTTAAAGAGACTCCTTCAATTACATGGAACTTATGTAGTGTTTTTTCCCGAAGCAACTGCAAGTAACATCTATCTATCTATCTATCTATCTATCTATCTATCTATCTATCTATCTATCTATCTATCTCTATCTCTATCTCTATCTCTATCTCTATCTCTATCTCTGTCTGTCTGTTTGTCTGTCTGTCTGTCTTGGATATTCTAACTCCCATGACAGTGTAATGGACCTAGCAACAAAGAGCGTTATGTGTGTGTGTGTGTGTGTGTGTGTGTGTGTGTGTGTGTGTGTGTGTGTGTGTGTGTGTGTGTGTGTGTGTGTGTGTGTTACGCGCGGGTTCGACGCGTTATGTGGTGCCCTTCCTGCTTTTCTTGTACGCCTTGTAGGTTGCAAAGGAAAGAGGTGCTCCAAGAGACCCCCGCCAGACACTATCTTCGTCTGCAACCGCTCCAATTAGAGCGTGTCGACGGAAGAAAAATAGAAGGCGAAAGGGGGCTCGAGGGGTGTTCCTTGGCTTGACAATGATACCAATTGTGTAACGCCTTTAGCACGGTGCGCTCACACACGTTACCTCACGCACGCTCACAAACTCATGCTCTGGAGGCCGAAATGCTGTAGTCCCGTGTGCTCAGATTTGGGTGCACGTTAAAGAACCCCAGGTGGTCGAAATTTCCGGAGCCCTCCCCTACGGCGTCTCTCATTATCATATATTGGATTTTGTGGCGTTAAATCCCGCGTATCAATGAATCAGTCATCAATCAACAGACTCACTCAGACGTAAGAGGGCCTGACAAGGGGGTTTTCAACTGAGCCGCAACGTGTACGAGTCGACCTTAGTTCGTCTGCACCTGGCCTCGTCTTTCCCTTGACTGCTTTCCGAAGTTTGAACCACCTGATCGAATGCGGAGGACGTCTACTACGAACGCATGCATCCTCTAGTTCAGTTCAATATCACGTAGCGTTAGAAATAGCCCGCAGAGCACGTGCCCCCGCTTCCTGTTAAATACTTATACCTGTGTTACACGGGTACATTTGAAAGGCCGTCGAGCCTACGGCCCTCGAAACACCGCAGCTCCATCGACACGATAGTTTTCACGGCGCTACACGGCAATTTTTAACGGTCGTTGAGTTTTTCGGGTGTTTCTGGCGAAGATTTTGTGGCGATGCAAATGTTCATTTTCGTTTCCGTGTTATCGTTAGTGAAACATATAAATACACTTAAAAAACACATGTGTCTGTTAATTTTGTTTAAACGTTTTAATGAATTTTTATACGCAGTTATGAATGTTTGTTTGTTTTTGTTGAGCAGTGAAACTGTAACCACGTTGTCACTGCTTGTCAACGTTTGCACGTTCGCGCTGTTTCTTCATCCATCGCTAGATAGCCATCTGGAGAGAGAGAGAGAGATAAAGATGCAAGGAAAGGCAGGGAGGTTAACCAGGCACACATCCGGTTCGAAGTTTCAACGGAGGTGGCGAGGTGCTCTGTTGACTCCATAGACTATTGACTCAATGGCCTTGGAAATCGCCCGTGTGGCAACTCGTGTTTGACAGCTGAGTCGTTAGACCATCGGTTCCGTTGCCCTGTAGAGCGCGGAGTGATTGAACCGCTCCCCGCTCTACCGGGTGAACACCTTCCCGCTCCGAAGAAGAACTCACCTCATAGTCCCGGCTCGACTCTGTCCGCAATGCCGTTTTATTGTAGAAACCAGGTCTCTCAATTGCATAGTAGAAGGCTGCGGAAAATCTTTATTAATCCCACTCCCCAGACTTTACCACAGCAATGAGGTCTGGGAGACGGCTATAGCAGCTAGAGATATTGTAGCGCTGAAACAATAATTACAATAAGAAGAAAAGCAAGGAAACAGGACAGGCTCTGACTCATGACATCATTCGAAACTGTTAATGGAAGGCATATATGTACATACTATTGCCAATGCGCAGACGCATCATCCACGTCGCCCAAGACATGCAGGGGTCGTATCAAAACAGAGACATGAAGAAATTATGTCGAGCGTCATAAAATGAAACGGACGTCTGAGTGGCACAATAAAATTGTTGTCTCCTTTATGTGGAACGCCTCCAAAAGCGTAGGCGCCTTTTTATCTTTATTTCCTCCAAAGATCCTCACATCATAGAACTTCGGTTCACAATAGCAGGTCTATGCAACGCGCCGAAAGTTGTGCAGTGATATACTTACTTAAGTTCGCGTGTTCCCTCAGGCGCTCATTTACGCGCAGAACAATGAAACCTACGGCTGCTCGTGAGGACTCGGGACGCCTCCCAGGAGCTCTCATCTCAAATAAGGAATTTCGTTCTCTCTTTTCCAAAGCGTAGAAAAAAGCGTGCATCTTTGAAATGAGCACCTCCGGTGGGAGCAGAGCCACCGACGACAAGACCGCCACCGAAGGCATCGGAAAAGCCCCTCACGAAAGATGTTGCGCGACCCGGGTTGCCCCGGGTGTGGATGTACGAATGACCACGGAACACGCGCCATCGCTGACGCGCTAACCGCACCAGGCGACGAAAGAAAGATGGCCTGAAAGGTGGCGGCAAGCCCCTCGCGTAGAGCGTGCAAGACCTTGCGTACATCGTTGTAACCCCGGGGCCGATCTTGGAGGTCTTGCCGCGTGCGGAGAAGTCCGGTTTTTGAAGAAAGATAGTGTGTCTCCTTCCGTGTTGAAGCGGACGAGGTCGTTTCTACGCTTTCACGTGTGGCGACTTGGGGGTGGAAACCCGGGGGTCGGAGTTGCCGCTTACGTCCACACACCACCACAGGCCCTCCCTCTCGTTCTCCACTTCAAGCCGGCGTGCAAGAGGTTTGTACCTGGACGAAAGCCAAGGACGAAGCGGGGGTCTTTGAAGCGTTACACACCCGCACTGACGTTAGTGGGAGAGCGCGAGGCGAAACCAACGGTTCACGCTGCCGTCAAAGAAACGGAGGGAGGAAGGGGCGTCTTCTGGGAGGCTTCCTCGTGAGCCGTGTCTAAGTTCGGGAAGCGAGAAAACAGAGCGCGTCTCGCCGCTGTCGGCAGCGCAGAGAGATGGAAACAAAGTTAGACGGCGGGGTTTTGAAGGAGGCAGGGCTTGCTGCTGACGAAGCTCTCTCTCTCTCTCTCTCTCTCTCTCTCTCTCTCTCTGTTTCTCTGTATAACGCTCTTTCCCGCAACGTGCGGGTTGGCACGACATCAGGGCTCGAGCCCGCGTTGTACCCACGTGGTTTTCCAGGAGCGAGCTTTTTTCTGGCTATAGAAAAACATGGTTGATCCCTCCGTCGTATGAATCGGTAAAACACGAAAGTAAAACGCGTCCTTAGAGAATTTGTCTAACGCGTACTGTTCATGGATCAAAAAGAACTTGCGCAATGTCTATTGGTGTTCACCTTCGATCATCCACCTTGCCGCTTAGCCTTGCATCTCCATCCCGGCACAATATTTGCCCGTTCCGTCAACTGCTTATTTGTTACTTCGAACTTCTTTCATGCACGCGTAAGTGACTCAGATCACACTGGGATTCAGTCTTGCGGCTAATCACAGTTAATCCCTTACCTCTTCCTCAGTTGTGTGGAAGTGATGACAGTACAGATATGTTAAGGCGAGATTCTTAGATATCCCATAGAACGCCCAGTTGACCATCGTTGGCGTCGGCGCGAGAATCGTCATCACGCGTTAGCGTCATGAGTCACTTCACAGACCTCCATAACTTGCGAAGTCACATGGGGACTGCACATGTTTGGTCAAACAAGGGCCGATCTCGGAGGCTGTGCAAAGTGAAGGGAGGTTCACTCAAAACCTTGAACACCTCCGACCCCGCAGGTAGCTCAGAACCATGTCAGGGGCTGATAGCTTCTGGAGGGGAGGGAGGATTAATGTATCGACTGACAAGAAGAAGAAGATTACATTTAGCGGCACAGCTTCTTGGGGTCGAGCCATGTCCGCTGTCCCTTGATGACGATGATGAACAAGCGTCTTTCAGACGACACATTCCCTTTCTGTCATCATGTCACAGCACATTCAAGGTACCCAGTGTACGTCATGACTGTGATAAGTGTGTGAGTGCAACCAGTTTGTTGCAACTAAGACGATGGCGACTACTGAATGTGTGGTCGCGAGCTTGCTTGGTGTATACAGCGAAGAAGAAAAGGTGCAGACGGAGTGCGTGAGGTGGCATCGGAAAACTTGACCAATGAGAGGCTCCTACGCTATTTGGGGAAGCAGCCGAAGAAAGAACACGACAGACGTGGCTGAGACGTGTTGAAGGCGAGCAGGATACCAGGGCGCGGGAGTCGCGGTGTTCCTGTGGCAAGGCCGCTGCGGGCTCCCACCTGGACGTGTTCCTGAGAGTCAACCACCGTCTGGCGTTGGCCAGGCATTTCGTCCGGCTTTAGCCGAGCACTTTGCGTTCGTCCTTGTTTCCACGTCCAAGCATCGGAGGAAGAACGCAGAAGGGCTCTGACCTTGGGTCGACCAACGCTACCTGTCCTCTGAGCGACACCGTGACCCCGACTGCGTTTTGCCACACCAGGCCTCGCTGTCTGCACGTGTCCCGCTACAGAACTGTGACCGTCGTTTGTCGTTTCTTGTGAACTAAAGTCTCATTTGCATCTATCCGTAAGCTCCCCATAGCTCTGTTAACTTTAGCTCTTTCGAATTCTCTAGTTTCATTTTTTTATCATTTCCCTTTCCTCATTTTACTTAAAATACATCGACTGTTGTTTTTATTTCCTTTTTTTTCCCAAATGGTGTCGTCTCTTCTTCCCAGATGACGGTTCTGTCATCAGTTTGTACTCGCATGAACCTACACGATAGCTTCTTGCTGAATAGCTTCGTGACAATGACGATGATGATTATCATCGTCAACATCATTATCATCACAGACAACAAGTGACTTGTGCAGCATATGACGTCCTGATATCCTCCACGATCGAGGTCTGCGCTCGTTCCTGTGGAGGCTGTTGGCTGTTTTCAGTCGTACTAAATACGACTGAAAACAACCAACAACCGCCACAAAAACGTGTGCAGACCTCGTCTTTGCCAGCTTCAAGCTAATTCCGATTCCGCCAAGAAATAATAAAGAAGGCAAAACGAAGTTCACTACTCAATAAAACATAACACATATGGCTAATTAACCGTGGATATAACTGTACACCGCTTTGTCGCTCATTTACATGCGTGAGTGGTAAATGTCACGGGTGATTTACAGTAACAATGAACGATCTTACTGCTTCGCCCAATCATCATTCACTTCAGGGATATGCCGTGATTTTTTTTCCTTGCAGGTATTTTAAACGAATGCATTTTTACTCGAACCTCCTTCATGAGCGTGTGCGTAACCGCCATTAAGCTTGCCAGTACCCTCCTGATTTGTATGGCAATGATGACCATGTCGATTTGTTCACCGATTTCTCAATACATTGTCGCGTAGCTTTATCGCGTTGCGTCGCTATTTCAACGCATCCCCGTCGTTTAACGAGGACGAGCAGGCGCTGTCGAAATCCATCACCTCGTCGCGACGAACTGATGCGGTAAATTTCCTGGCGGTAGAACAAGACAAAAACGTGCGGCAGTTGGCAGCATCTCGGGCGATCAATCCCGATCTTCTTTTCTTAATCGTCGCCTCGCCCGTTCCCGCTTCATCGCTATACTCGACCTGTCGTTCCGGGGGAGCGTCCCGCGTTGGGCAAGCAGGGCGGCAGCTGGTCCCAACTCGTGCGACTGGCGCTTGCGCCGTGGTTGCCCAACGGCGTGACAAATTGGCTGTCTTACGCCTTTCTTCAACGGTTGCTTCTTTACTTACGTTTTAAAAACGACCTTCCTTCCTGTTCCACTTCCCACTATCTCTCTGTAAAGGGGGTAACCGAGCCCTATTTCTGATTCAAAAAAAAAAATGGGTCGATACTAGAAACGGTGAAGTAGAGGTGATTTAAAGAAAGGCATTATGGGTGTGGTCATATTGGGTGTTGATCGAACGTTTTCTTGTTTTAACGGCGGGAATATTTAAGCTCACAGAAACTCTGTCGGTGGTGTACGAAAACGGTCGTAAAGGCCGGTACGCGCTCACCTAGTCCTCTCCAACTTTGTCTTCTCTCCTGGAACAGGTGCCCCGCTTTGGCCGGCGTGGAATGCATAAACTCTGATGGCTTAGCGTTTCGGCTAGTTGGTAAGTCGCGAAGATTGTTCTGGCGTGAGCTCAGAACGATGACAAAGGAACAAGCGCTCGTTTTGTGTGTGTGTGTGTGTGTTTTTGTCCCTTTGTCGTCGTTCTGAGCTCCCGCCACAACAACCGTATGATGGGAGCAATGAAGTAGAGAGAGAGAGAGAGAGAGAGAGAAACAGGAATAGGTACAAAAGAAAATAAGAGGAGGAGGAGGGGAGGAATAAACTTTTTTATAAGATACCAGCAGGTTTACGTGGCCGGGCCTAGGCCTTCCATGTGGGTACGTCAAGGGCTTGCCTCGACGCTGTCTCATGGGCCTGCTGGGTCGCCCAGGTTTGGTCGTCAAGAGCGGGGCTCCGCAGAGCCTCATGGAGCTTCGACAAAAGGGTCTTGGAATATACGACAAGGAAATAAATATGCCTAGAGAAAATCCACCTCAGTGAAGCTATGGTTATAGTGCTCGGCTGCTGACCCCAAGGTCACGGGATCGATTATGGTCGTGGCGGTCGCATTTGAATGAAGTCGAAAGGTACTTCCGTGCCCGCGCACTGCACTGCACGTTAAATAACGCCATATGGTCAAAATTTTCCGGCACCCTCCCCTACAGCATCCCTCATAATCGTATCGTTCTTTTGTGACGTGAAACCTTGGATATAATTATTTAGAGAGAAATAAAGGGAATAAAGGAATAAAAAGATGGAAAGGCCGAGAAAGAAATACACTAGAAGAGAGCGGGATAATAAGCAAGCGAGACAAAAGAGAGACAGAAAAAAAAACAGATGGCAAGCAAAAATTTGAGCGATATAGAGAAAGAGATATATAACAGCATTGGTAGAACAAAAATCCTCGTACCAAAGCAAGACTATAGCTTAAAGCTTGCAGTCACAACTTGCAGTGGGCAATATTTGGAACCATGAGGGCGTTCGTGAATTCGTGACCGCGATAAACTATGATGAGTGCAAATTGCTCTCCAGCTACTGCGAATGAAGCATCAGAACTGACTTAAGCGCATCAAGCTTGATATTGAAGAAATATCACAGACGACGAGAGGTTTGGAGCTGCGCCTAAACTCCAATTCGTTTACGTTGGCTGCTGTTTGGGTGGCGACTTCGTCAGCGAATGACAGAGAACTGTGGTGCATCTCAAGAAAGAAAAATTGGTTTGAGAACACTCCACTATAGAGTGGTGTCCAAAATGCATGTGCGTGTTCTGCGAGTCTAACGCGGTTACATTGCACCAAAACAATAGCGAGCGTCTGTAAATATGGCTGGCAGGAGGCGCTGAAGCATGGAGGAAAGAACTTTCCTTCCTCCGTGCGCTATAGCGTCATGTCGGAGTCTGGGAAAGAGGATATAGCTGCACAAGTTGCTTCCGCTATTGTGCTGCACGTTGAAATGTTGCCGAAAAGTTAACAACAACCTTTAATAAACATCTGAACATCGTTTACACTTGCTTTAAGATGTCGATCTTGTTATCTCTTGTCAAGCACCTGTTGACGAAAGTACACATGTCGCGGTTTCATGCGTTTAATTGACAAATTGCACCAGCGAATACCATTAGGTGCGAATGTCATTCATATACCTATGTAGAAGCAACGAAAATGATATTAACACCTAATACCATTAGCAGCGAATGACATTACAGGCGCCGTGTGACAGGGGTAACATGAACGAGTTACATTGCAGTAAATAGCATAAAGTCCGAAATTATCTAGTAGCCAACACAATAGACGATTGTGACGAACTGTTGATAGCATTCGCGTATATGCAGGGGTTAGCATGTTCGCGAATGCAACGTTCGCCCGGTTTCTTGCAAGTCACTTTCTTCAACAATTACCGAAATAATTACTATTTCTGATTGAAGTTATTAGGTACCGTAATTAGTCGAATACAATCTGCATTGGTCTAATATAGGCTGTTCACTCTTGCCACAGTAGTGGCAAAAGAGGTCTGACTTATTGATTTAATTGACTGACTGAATGTGTGGTAAATGTCAGTGTCATCATCATTACCGGCATGCTCAAAGTTTTGTTTTGTATATATCTTTTCAACCCTCTGGTCACAGTGACCTGCGCGACGCCTTTACTACTACTACTACTACTACTACTGCCGCCGCTGCTGCTACTACTACTACTACTACTACTACTAAGACTACTACTACTACAACTACTACTACTACTACTACTGCTGCTGCTGCTACTACTACTACTACTACTACTACTACTACTACTACTACTACTACTACTACTACTACTACTACAACTCCTACGTGGAGTTTTACGCCCCAAAACAACAATGCGGTACGAGATACGCAGTAGAAACTTGAGCTCCAGAAACATGAACCATATGATATTTTGTAACGTGCACGAAGTCAGTGCACAGTACACGGACCTCTATCATTGCGCCTTCATGGCAAATGCGACCGCCGCGGTCTCGATCAAACCCGTAACTGTCGGGTAGTAGTAACATAATAATAATAATAATAATAATAATAATAATAATAATAATAATAATAATAATAATAATAATAATAATAATAATTGTAGGCCCGTGTGCTCAGATTTGGGTGCACGTTGAAGAACCCCAGGTGGTCGAAATTTCCGGAGCCCTCCACTACGGCGTCTCTCATAATCATATGGTGGTTTTGGGACGTTAAACCCCACATATCAATCAATCTTAATAATATAATGATAAATAGAACGATGACGACGGCACATTGCAGCTTCACTTCACTGTAAAAGAACACGCTCTATGCCTCAACCGTATGGTTGGTCTAAAACACTGTCTCAGGTTTCAACACCGCAACTTTGCGCAATTCCTTCGAGTCAGTCAGTTCGTATACCAAGAACAAACCAGGTCCAACCCTCCCCGCTGCACAGCAAGAGCAACGCAAACTGAAGACAAACGAGACGTATACGCAAATAGCGTTTAAAGACAGCTGCTAAAACAAACGCAGCTTCTAGGGTCGGAAGGGCGAACCGAAGCTAAACTCGGTGGGGCGAGCAACGCAACGGTGTGCGACTTAAATGCACATCCTCGCAGTGTGTCGCCAAGCTCACTTTCGCTGTTAACCTGATCGACAAGTGTGTTGCAGTGTTGCCACACGATGCGTGTGTGCGCATGTACGTGCGCGTGCACAGTGTGTGTGTGTGTGTGGCTTAGCGTCAGCCTCCAGTGACGGACGGTGCCGTCTTTCCCAACCTCCACGTCGGACCGCGGCACCTTGAAGCCCAGACGGTCTGGTATAGTAAGTGGGCCGATCTACGTACGTCCATGTTGCCGGGTTTCGAAAGGCTTCGGGTGAGAAAAAAATGAGAAGCGAGAAAATACGTCGAATTGGCAACAAAATGAAGTCCTCACTAACTGTGCGCGTGTTGTGCAAACCAGGGGGCGGTGGTGGCGGGAGGCTCTGGAGGAAGAGTGATAGGTTATGGGCGTCCGGCTGAGAAGTACGGGTAAGTTAAAGAAGTCGCTGTGACAAATGCTGACACGTGCAGCGGGAAAGGCGCCTGCCGTAGGACGCAAAGGTATTGAAGATGCTGAAAGTGGATGTATAAAAAAAATAATTGAACCAGTCATGCGGGGACTGGGGAAACAACGAATCTGGTGTCCCTAACCTTCTCATTTTCCTTCTCCTCGCCCTCGCTTTTCTTTCTCATTTCTTGATATGGCGAAACTGTGATATGCATTACCCTCTCACTTCCCATTCCCACCAATTCCTGCATTATCCTACAAATACTTACGATATATGCTTCACGCTCGCCTATTCCCATCTACCTCCACATCACCCTCACATCGTTCCTCATCTCCCTGACTTCCTTTTCTCACCCCTTTCTACACTTTACTAATTATGACATGTTAAGGCTTCCTTATTACTGATTAATACTTACTAATTATGGCTTTACTAATTATGCCGTTCACTCCGTACCCTCCTACACTCCCTACTCATTGTCCCCACTTCCCTTTCCCACGTCACAGCTTTACTATACCACATGTACGTATAGTATGTTTTCTCCCTCTTTTTGTTTGTTTCTATCTCTTTCTCTCTACCCATGTCCTTACTGTTTCTCTTACTTCCTATTTTCCACTTTCTGTGCCGTTCTATTTTTCTTTCTCTTTGTGTATTTCTTTTTCTCTGTATTTTTCTTTATTTTCTATCCTTTTCTTTCTTTCTCTGTGTTCCTTATAACCCCCATCTCAGTTATTGCACCCCACGCCAGACAAATCAGCGCAGCGGGAGAACCTGCGCCGGGCGTTCGTGTTCGGGGAATGAAGCACATGATGAAGAAGTTTACGAAAATAACGCGTGCCGGTCGAGCTGTAGCGCGACGCACTGTTGAGGATGATGGTGACGGTCATATTTTAGTCAACGCGAAGCAAATAAAAAAATTGCCCGCAGCTTCCCTCGGGGGAACACTGAGGAGGATGCGGAGCATATAATTGGTTAACGGGGTGTTAAAGTGCGACTTACTTGGGTCGATGGCTAAATTGGTTAACGTGGTTGTGAAATGGGGTGTTAAATTGCGACTTACTTGGGTCGATGGCTAAATTGGTTAACGTGGTTGTAGGAGGGGGTGTTAAATGAGTGAACACGTACACACGTATGCGAAAGGGCGGCGCTGGTCGAAGGGACGTCGATCATTGTGTTTGTGGATTCGTTGGAATTCATTTCACCGCGACCTTGGACGTCGACGCGCCGTACAAACCAACCGACGAGCGGCAACTGAGCGAGCGAGCGCCGACCTTGAGTATATATACAGCTCGACGGCGCATGCACTGTCAGCTGTTGAATGTTCTCGAAGCGCGACGCCACATGCGCGTCCACTGGAGAATCAGGAGAATTGTAGATGTCGAACGCGGTGTGTAGAGGAGGAAGGGTGCACAGATGGTAGAGGAGTGAAGCACGCGCGGTGTGTAGAGGAGGAAGGGATGCACAGATGGTGGAAGAGTGGGCGACGGCGCGACGGCGCATGCGCGCGCGTCAGCTGTCGAATGTTCGAGAAGCGGTGCGGACGGCGCGGACGGCGCGGACGGCGCACTACAAGGCGCGAGTATAAGATGCTTCCGCATCTAAAAATTGAAAACAGCAAGCCTAAATGACTTTTCTTAAAAATAGGCTGTCACTGTTCATTGTCACTGTCATTGTTTTTCACGAATTTTTAATGTACATGAATTTTGTTCTGCAGTGAATGTATACTGCAGCGGAAGTGTATGTATGTAGAAGAATTTTGAACTGTATTGCCCTCTCCTGCATGGACCATACTTGGTCCGCAGTATGTGATAAAAAAAAAGACTATCCGCAATTCCGCTGTAAAGAACGTTCGGAGCAGTCTTTCAGACAGCGTCGATTAGACACATAAGTGTGAGCGACCCGTATACCTCACCATCGTTAATTTTCTGGAAGGGTGTTTACACCTTATGCTTGCACCAGGAGGATGAAAGTTTGTTTCCAGTTGGTACTTTTAACACAAGGTGTGTTGTTTCTTATTACTTGCAGACGACTTCGTGGACGCCACTGTGCGCTCCCCCTCCCGCTTTTCTTGTTATCGACGTGTCTGCTTGCCATTGTAAGACTGAAATAATTATGGCGTTGATAGTGCCGCGCTATCTATCTATCTATCTATCTATCTATCTATCTATCTATCTATCTATCTGTCTGTCTATCTGTCCATCTATCTATCTATCTATCTATCTATATATCTATCTGTGCGTCTGTTTACAGACAGACAGACAGACAGACAGACAGACAGACAGACAGACAGACAGACAGACAGACAGACAGACAGACAGACAGACAGACAGACAGACAGACAGACAGACAGACAGATAGATAGATAGATAGATAGATAGATAGATAGATAGATAGATAGATAGATAGATAGATAGATAGATAGATAGATAGATAGATAGATAGATAGATAGATAGATAGATAGATAGATAGATAGATAGATAGATAGATAGATAGATAGATAGATAGATAGATAGATAGATAGATAGATAGATACTGAAAACGGCGCCGTGCACGGAGGAAACGCCCTCCACAGGAGATGGAGGTCGCACTAGTAGTGTATTGATAGGCCGAAAAAGACCGTTGTCAGCCGATGATGGACGTGCGGTTTCGGAGTAAGACCGCTACAGTGTCTAAAAGGGGTGTGTAGTTGCGCAAGGGTTAGAGCACAGACTGTTCATGTGGGTCGGCTGACGGAGGAGGAAGAGTGGAAGATTTACGAGTTCTCGCAGTCGTACACGGCTGCGAATGCTTCCTTCCCACCTCCCCCTCTTAGGACTAACGGGCGTAAGACAGAACGGTGTCTATTACGCAATGGTGTCTGCTGGCTTGCCTGAGAGGCGAGCCAAGGTGACGATAAAGTGCCAATGTGAAGGTCGTGACAACACTGCCAGTGTGCGCCTCAGGGCTGCAGTGGGCGGTCCAGACGCCTCGCAACAGGGAAAGGGGGTTTGGTCGCCGCCATACTTTTTACGCGGCACCCGGCCACCTGTGTAGGGTTTTCCCGCAAGTACGTCGTCTGGAAACGGTCTGCTAGCAGACCACAGTAAACCTCCATCGGTCTGTGCGTCGCACTTTGCTCTCACGTTCTCTCTCTCTCTCTCTCTTTCTTGCATTTAAAAACATTATCTTGGGATATGCTGGGCCGATTGAAACCTGACGGGAGTTACCAAGATATGCTGGCATTACATTAATTATAATTGTTGGTGTTTTAACAACACGAAAGCAAAACATGATTACGAGAGACGCCGTTGAGGAGGGCTTCATAAATTTCGACGACCTAGGTTTTTTAACGTGCTCTCAAATCTGTGCACACAGGTCTCAAGAATTTTCACCACCTTCCCAAACGCAGGTGCCGTGGCCGTGAGCGGGCCCAGTCGCGCTCTATAACCACTAGATTATCGTGGCGGGTTGTTGGCGGGACAGTATGCTGCTTGGAGATTGAATGAATGAATGAATGAATGAATGAATGAATGAATGAATGAATGAATGAATGAATGAACGAATGAATGAATGAATGAATGAATGAATGACGTCAAGCTATCGATCTCGTAGTTTTTAATGGTTTGTAATTGAGGTCTGCAATGCATGCACTGTACGATCATGAGCAATATGAAAGGGAGCAGTGGAATCACCTTCAAGATGTCATAGTAGCTAAACCCAGTTGGCCAGCGCTATGGTGTTTGTAATACCAAGGTATAAAAATAACCCGCTCAAAAGCTTGTTACTCAGCTCGAACGTGATCGTGTTTTCCATCAATGTGCGTGAACATATGTATGCACGCACGCACGCACGCACGTACGTACGTACGTACGTACATGCATACATACGTACGTACGTACATACATACATACATACATACATACATACATACATACATACATACATACATACATACATACATACATACATACATACATACATACATACATACATACATACATACATACATACATACATACATACATACAAGATAGATAGATAGATAGATAGATAGATAGATAGATAGATAGATAGATAGATAGATAGATAGATAGATAGATAGATAGATAGATAGATAGATAGATAGATAGATAGACAGACAGACAGACAGACAGACAGACAGACAGACAGACAGACAGACAGATAGACAGATAGATAGATAGATAGATAGATAGATAGATAGATAGATAGATAGATAGATAGATAGATAGATAGATAGATAGATAGATAGATAGATAGATAGATAGATAGATAGATAGATAGATAGATAGATAGATAGATAGATAGATAGATAGAAGTACAGGCACGCGCGCACAAGAAAACCGGGCCGAGCAACGTAGTTGGCTCCTCTGCGCATGCGCACTGCATGGCGGAAGGTGAAATTACTCCGAGTCTTCGCCGGAAAACCGCAGGCGTCACGCACGTTGATGCCTGGCCACGTTTTTCGGCAGGACGAGACTGGGCATGTCCACTGAGAAAATAAAAAGTAAGATTATAGAACCGAAAGCAACGCACAGTTAGAAAACGTACGTACAAACGAGCGATGAATTTGACCCACTTTTTCTCTTCGACCCAGCGAACGCGAACTGAGCCTTATTTTTCTCATTTCAATTTTTTTTTCTTATTCATTTCGCAACGTTTACCTGGCCTCTTTTTCTTCACGGGAAGAGAGCTTTCCATGAACCATTCTTTATTTTCTTCCTCTAATTTTTTGGAAGGTTTCAGCTCCGGCGAACTACCCGTAAACTCTTGGAGCGTGTGGAAGTGAGCGTTCATAAATAAAAATGGCGTCTGCAGAAAGGCTTAGGTCACGTGTTGGGGATCTAACCGGGTTTGCCTGTGCGTGTGCAGCGCTCTTTCGTTTTTGAAGCACTGCACGCAAATACTTTTCTTTTTCTCTCTCCCCTCCTCCCTCTCTCACACGACCTTTTGGGGAATCGTCTGTCTCTTTTCGCCTTAGTTTTCACCCTGGTTTATTTTGCCGATGACCGCATAAACACAGCTGCGTTGGTTAGCGTGCTGCGCGTAGTACGGTGCAATTTCTCGAATATAAGGAGTAAAGTAGGAATAGGAGTCTTAAGGTTACTCCTTTAGAGGAGTAGATGACCTGCCACACCAATTGCACCAATTTGGGAGTAACTACAAAGGAGGAACGATGCTCTCACTGTTACTTCTCAAAGGAGCAGCAAAAGACATTGCAACAGAAGGCGACAAAAACTCTGTTGAAATTCCTACGCTACACGGACTTGAACAAGCGGCTGTAACGACAATGTCACACACCGCGAAAGACAAGACTGGACTATGAGTGTGCGCGCGTGTGCTCCCGAATGTGCCGTGTTTATCTCTCTTCCCTCTCTCCTCTCTATCTTTCATCTCCCCCATCTCCCTCCCATGCGCAGGGTAGCAAACCGGCTGCCTAAAGGCTGGTTAACCTCCCTGTCGTTCTTTACCTCCTATTTTCTTTCCTTCCTTTCCTTCCTGGCGCGAAATCAAATTTTGGTTGACTTAACTAATCTTTCGAAGTGGTTGCAGGCATTTCAACAGATGTACAATCGATGTGCAAGTATCACATTCAGAAATAATCATAACTTTTGCGACAAACACATGGGATTCGAACTTGCGACCACTCGGTCAGCATGCGCGTACACTAACCTC
Organism: Rhipicephalus microplus; assembly: GCF_043290135.1. Lineage (NCBI taxonomy): Eukaryota > Metazoa > Arthropoda > Arachnida > Ixodida > Ixodidae > Rhipicephalus > Rhipicephalus microplus. Next base: position 31,063,454 of record NC_134708.1, on the reverse strand, counting down.
TACACCGCACCACACCGTGGCATCGTCTGAAAAAAAAAACAGACTTGCGTAGGCACCGATGGGTCGCCTGCACATGACGCGAAGATTTCATGACTCCAAAAAAATGGGCGCTTCACTCCACGAGAAGAAAAGCGCCCCTCTTTGCCATGTTGTGTGCAATCTCTTGCGCACATTTCCTCTTTTGGAGGTGCATAGAGCCATATTTGGGCTAACTGCACTGCAGTTACTCTGGAAAACGTTTTAGAGTGATGTATAGAATACATGCCTAACTATCATGCGCAGCGGTCACTTGGATATGTGTCAGCGCTTCTTGATGCAGTGAAGTCTTAAAAGGCTGTTCTGCGGAAGTGTGGTATGTAGGCCCGCACTCGCCCTCCCCCCTTTTCGACCTTATTTCAGTCATACATCGAAGATACACAGACCGATTACCACTCGCGTGTGATAGCTAAAAGAGTTGTGCTACTTTACAGATAGTTTTCACGTTACGTTTTATGCATAGTCGAACTTCTGACAAGTGCCCGAACATGGCTGCCGCAATGACGTCAGTGCCTGATATAATGACGTCAACGTCACTATCCTCTTCTATGGTACAGCCTCAGTTTCAACGTTTTAACGCTTTCTTCGTTTTCTTTTAAGGCGAAGGCCATGCATGTCTCATCAAACGCGAAAATAGACATTTGGTTTTGCCGACGCCAACAACGAGTGATCCAGAATAAAAAAAAATCGCCATCGCACAATGACGTCATATGACGTCGTAATGACGACACAAATCGCCAAAATTTGTCACCTACCATCACATTGTCACTTGATAAATTGTGCGCCGACAATCGTAATCACTTTGGGTTATTGCGCGTTAACTCCTCTCAACTTGCAATTCAACTTGAATACTCCGGCTCGGAGACTTTCACAAATTTCGCAATTTTGTGCAAAGTATGGTTTCACATTGAGTTCAAGGTATAAAAAAATAGCTTCATAAAGAAAGTCGCATGGTCTATTAAGAAATTGCCTGGGACGAATGGAATGTGAAAGGCAGTTTCTTAGTCTTTCTTGTTTTCTTTGTCAGTCAATATTATTGACCCCGCCCCAACTCATCAAAAGGTTTCAGCACCCAACGTGGTCTTGAGCTTGCCTCCGTGATCGAAGGCATTGGACGCTTTTTGCACTTTACTTTGTTTTGCTGTGCCTCCAAGATAGGCGCACCTTTGACCAAACGACGATGGCATGTGATGGCGTTATCATGCGATATTATGATGACATCACAAATAATCGGTATCTGTGACGTTATTTGAGGACTTCAGCATGTGACGACCTTTTGCGTCACTCGTGCTGACGCCACCGTTGCCGACAATGTTTCCGCGTTTGATGAGACTTATAAGGCTTTCGAAACAATGATTTTGGAGCTATTTTCTTTTTGATTTTACGATAGCGTCTGGCTCTTTGCCACGACATGGAATGGAACTTCAGTGAGGTGGAAAGGTGGGCGGCTTGCAATCGGAAAGCCATCGGGAAAACGACGTCCTGCGCCATTTTCCTGTGTGTATCTCCATCGTTTTCGCACTGTTCTTTCAACAGAACGTCCACGCTCCTTACGTAATTTCGATTCCGGTTCAAAAGCGCGACGACAGACGCTCCAACAACGACAGTGACTCGCACACAAGGGCTAGCTGTTCTCGCCCGCACTTTTTCTTTTGTCTCGCAGGCCTTTTGTTCTCTTTTACACAAATATGTCTTTCTTTTTTCCAAGCGTTCCCACCGCTTCCTTTTCGGAGGCGTTCACACAGGCGTCTCGGATTACCAAACTCCATTCATCATTCGCGAGCTGCTGCGGCGACAACGAGGAAAAAAAGAAATTTGTCGTGGGTTTCCGAAAAAGGAGTAATAGAACGAATATGAGTAATGAACACGCGGAACGAGTCGTTTTTTTTTTTTTTTTGGCCCAGAAGACAAACCGGAAGAAAATAAAACGACAACAATAATAGTCTGCTGTGCTCGCGCAACACGAACGACGTCCTTCAACGCCCAAACGAGGAAGCGAAAGCTGAGCGCTCTTTTACTTTTGTTTCTTCTTGTAGTCGTATCGTCTGTGCATGCTTTTCCTTGAAAACGCAGTTGTGATGAGTTTTTCTGCAGTTTCAAATTCTATCTATCTATCTATCTATCTATCTATCTATATATCTATCTATCTATCTATTTATCTATCTATCTATGTATCTGTCTGTCTGTCTGTCTGTCTGTCTGTCTGTCTGTCTGTCTGTCTGTCTGTCTGTCTGTCTGTCTTTGTCTGTCTGCCTGTCTGTCTGTCTGTCTGTCTGTCTGTATGTCTGTCTGTCTTTGTCTGTCTATCTGTCTGTCTGTCTGTCTGTCTTTGTCTGTCTGTCTGTCTGTCTGTCTGTCTGTCTGTCTGTCTTTGTCTGTCTGTCTGTCTGTCTGTCTGTCTGTCTGTCTTTGTCTGTCTGTCTGTCTGTCTGTCTGTCTGTCTGTCTGTCTGTCTGTCTGTCTGTCTGTCTGTCTGTCTGTCTGTCTGTCTGTGTCTTTTTCAAACTTTTCTTTCCGTTTGCTCTCAACATACAACTTTAGCTTTCGGCTAAGGCACTGCACCCTGTCTGCCAGACACAATGTATCCATTTATTTTTCGCATGACTTTTCGGAGAAAAGTGCACATTCGCGCACGCGGTGTATGTCATCGCCTACGTCATAACTTCCCACCGCACAATTCGTCGCCTTATAATGTATACCGCCTGCGTACAGGTAGCAGTATGGTAAAAGGTGTCTGCAGACGTGGGAGTTTTTTACAAATGGCGGCCGCTACGGGTTTGAAGGTGAATCCATCTGTTAGCGATGGACGTGGTGTGTTGTTGTTGTTGTTGTTGTTGTTGTTGTTGTTGTTGTTGTTGTTGTTGTTGTTGTTGTTGTTGTTGTTGTTGTTGTTGTTGTTGTTGTTGTTGTTGTTGTTAACAGTGACATTTGGGTTCGTTGCGTAATGGAGCGGGGTTCCACTCATAAGTCACGTGTCGCAACTCTTCGCGTGCGTTTCTTCTCATGAAAGGGCACGAAGAGAGCAGATTTTTTCTTCGGTTCGTTACTTTACGAAAAGTACACAACACTCGACCGCTGATAGTACTCAGTACTTTTAGTCTCGCCTGAACACTCGCAATTTTCACTGAGCAACTTGGGCGGTCAACTATATATGGCTGGATATATAGCGAGCAGTAATTGCACGCCAAGCAGCATCGTGTTTCATAGCGACAGCGCTGCTTTCCAAGGTCATTCATCGCTTCGAAATGACCTTGAACCACCAGACTTCTAGTGTGGCTGGCGTGACGTCACACCAGGTGTTGATCTGCGGAAAATGATAACGGCTGTACTCGCTCGGAGCCTCATAGCTGCGGTGCCACCTGACCAGTCATACGGTTTATATACTCATTGCGAAATAAAGAAAAAACCTACCTTTCCCCGAATTAAAATTAGCAGCGCAAACACAAAACGCACCGAGCAGAGAAAAGATACTACGCACGATTTTAATTCAGGGATACATACCGAATAGGCCCAAACGAAGTTTCATTAAACCTCCCTTTCGCTCGTGGTAGCTAGGTTAACCCAAGTCAAACCTGAGTGATTCTTTTCATAACTACGTCAACTCATATCGGGTCGGAAAATAATTTCTGCCATCAAGTGGTTCCCCGATCAAATAGATCGATCTATTAATCATTCTCCTGCACGAGCGCTGATTCACTCACTCGTTCAGTAACTAACCGCTCACTTTCATGCTCAGTAATTTATGAAATTAGCAGAAAATTAACTTGCTTGCCCTCGTTCATCAATCGTTTATTTCATTAGTCACGTTTACTTGCCACCCAAGTCAATCAACGATTTGGGTGCACGTTAAAGAACCCCAGGTGGTCAAAATTTCCGGAGCCCTCCACTACGGCGTCTCTCATTATCAAATAGTGGTTTTGGGACGTTAAACCCCACAAATCAATCAATCAAATCAAGTCAATCAACGAATGAGTTAACAGTGAAACGCTTGCTCAGTCTTTAACCCGTGGAACTATTCAAGCGATTGTTTCACCTGCAAGTTCGTTCTTTATGGAAGTCGGCTTGATATGAAACTCTACTTAAAGAAATTATGTAGCCCGCCTTCAAACAAGGGACTTCCGAATCAGACTTGTCCTATGTGCTACTTTCCTTCTTTAACCATTTTTTTTTTTTTTGCACCGACGTGAATGTGTACTCGCATACATGTTATGGGAAACCACTAGTGAAGATGGCATGCGCCACGCGTTCAGCGAGTCCCGCCGCGGTGGTCTAGTGGCTAAGGTACTCGGCTGCTGACCCGCAGGTCGCGGGTTCGAATCCCGGCTGCGGCGGCTGCATTTCCGAAGAAGGCGGAAATGTTGTAGGCCCATGTGCTCAGATTTGGGCGCAGGTTAAAGAACCCCAGGTGGTCGAAATTTCCGGAGCCCTCCACATATCATACGGAGCCCTCCGTATGATTCGTGTGCGCTCTCACACGACTGGACGATATTAGAGAGTTTTAGCAAACTACGGAAACACGTTACGGAAATATGACACGGTTCCTTTCAGTATGCGCGTACAATGGTCGCGCATGCGCACTCGTCAGCCGGTTCCGTGTTGCCGCCTTTCCGTAACGTGTTTCCGTAGCTTACTAAAACTCTCTATTATTGAACTCGTGCTTGTCGTACGTTATCTTATACGGTAGCATATGGTGTACCACCGTAAACAAGTAAAACTAAAACAGTCGACATCACAAAGTGGAAACATGTTCCGCAAGTGATGATAAACTGCACCATCTAGTATGGGCAACTGTCTGTGCGGTGGCGAAATAGTGACTGATCGCAACGCTAAGCACACAAAGAAAACCAAATAACTTGCTTTACACAGCCCTAACGAGTGCTCATTGAAATTGTGCATGACTGTATACTTCCCAGATATATCCTTCCCTTATTTCCTCTATGCCTCCACTTCCCGAAGGAGCAGGCAGGCTTTGTGCCTCTATAGGTGGCAGTTGTAAGCCTGTTCACTCTAAAAAAAAAAAAAGAGCGAGTAAAAAGGGTGCCTTTTTGTCCCACAATAATCGTCATCTGTATATTGCGTTCTATCTCTGCGCTATCGTCCCGCGCCCGGTGCATTCCGGTTACGATCGACATGCCCATTATCAGGGTTGCCTTGCATTCTCGATAGGAAAGTGGCCAGCACCGAGTTTTCAAGAAAGGAAGCGCATGCAAGCCTGATGGCGGTTATTGTTGTGGGACAAAAAGACACCCTTTTTACTCGATATTTTTTTAGAGTGTTCCCTCCCTATTTCACCTGTCTTCGTGTTATCTATGTGCTCAAACTAAATTATCAAATATTAATATCCTTCGAGTCATAGTTGAGCAGGTGTCGAGTCGCTAGCGAGTCGACGCCTTCTTTTATAACATCAGCAAATAAATAATAAGGAACATCCGTTCTTGGGAATGCCCTTCCAGCTTCTCGTTTCCGATCGGCTTAGCGCTAACGGCTGAAGCCTTCTCCGGCGTGTCCTTTTTCGCCGAACCTCGCGGGTGCGCGAGAGGTGACACAGGAAAAGGTCTTTTCGTCTCATCGCACCGCCGGGTTTAGTTGGAACACCGATCGATGTTGTACGCTGAAAAGAAAAGTATATAGGAACGTTTTACAAAACGGTGGCGTAAGAGGGGCGTATGCAGGCGCTTTGGGAATGTAATATGTTATACAGGGGTAACGCCTGAACTGATTCCGCCGAAGTAGATTCTTTCTTTCTTTCTTTCTTTCTTTCTTTCTTTCTTTCTTTCTTTCTTTCTTTCTTTCTTTCTTTCTTTCCTTCTTTCTTTCTTTCTTTCTTTCTTCTTTCTTTCTCTCTTTCTTTCCTTCTTTCTTTCTTTCTTTTTCTATATTGAACGCACTGTGCGTACTAAACTAGAGTCGTGCTGACATCTACCGGTACCTTCTGCAGCTCTGGGGACGTCACAACGTAGGATGGCCTTTCTTGCTTCCTGTGGCAATAAAGCAAACAAGAGAACAAAGGACTGGTTAATTTCTAGGACGTAGTGAGGGAATTTGATATGTGCAAAAGAAAAGTGAAAAAAAATGTAATCTTTCATTAAGCATGCTTTTGAGAAATCTGTCAGTTAGTTAAAAAAAACAGAAACGCACATGTGCTAGCTTAAAAGAAAGAAAGAAATATGTAAATAAATAAATAAATAAATAAATAAATAAATAAATAAAGGAAGCAAGGAAGGAAGAGAGAAAAAAGAGAGAACGAATGAGAGAACGAGAAATAGAAACTTATTGGCGCCTGGAAACAGGATCGACTTATCGTCACGTGATTTTTGGCTAACTAGGGAGGCAAAAAACGAATAAGGAAAGACCCGTCTGCTTCTATAAACACAGAGCGAATGTATCTGCAGCCCACGCTAAAATGATAAAATAAAAAAAAACGCTGTCGTTATGCAGTATGATTTCGCAACATATGCCCACAACAACGTTCGCTCTAATGCAGACGACCGAATGTCCTGAGCTTAAAAGATACATGTCACATACTTTTTTTTTTCTTCTCTATTCACAAGCTTCTAGCCATACTTTCACGCAGTGCAGCTGCGACGGTATAGTGTTGCAACACTTCGAAGACTCCCCACGGCATTCAGCGCAGCTCGGTGCCGTTTGTAGTTTTATGTTGTCTGGTAGAAACCTAAACCTTATGTCCTTAGCTCTTCACCACCATTTTTTTTTTTTTTTTAGTGTGTTCCACCCACAGCGCAATAGTTCGCTCGCGTTGCCTAGACGCCTTCAGAGACCAGGGATCAGCGTTTTCTCTCACGTTGCGTAGAGGGCGCACTCGTCGCATCATTGACCACCGAAGCGCCCTCTCGCTCCCTCCCTAACAGACGTATAGTGCATGCGCGCACGCACGCCACGTTAGAGTGTACTACCACTTCTAGTACACTGTAGCCACGCTCTTGCTCCAGCGTGGTAGAGTGATCCGTGCTTCGACTCTTGTTGAGTAACCAAGTAGAACCATGCGTTTCGTGATCCCTTCTGTCAGATGGTTTCTGCAATAACTTCCGTTGCGCAATTTGCCATCGCTTCCACTTCTCATTTACCAACACTTGTTTGTCGTCTGCATTTGAGAAAGAGAGTAGATGCGGGCGCGTACCCGACTTGACTTCACTTGGCTGAAATCGGGGAAGCTTTCTTTTTGTTTCGCTCAGCCCTGCATAAACAGACCAAAAAATTAGCTTTAGCGTTACGTCACTGAGCTAGCCTTTTCAAAGCGATGCTCAAACTTCATTCTCTTCACTTTATCAACCACAATGTGTCGACCGATCGTGTGACCATCTAGAGAAAGAGTATTGACCTTGAATGCCTGTTTGGTGGAGCCAGAACTTTTTTTGGGGGAGTGGGCGAACAACTTGCATGTACGTTCGTGCATGTCGTTTTATACATGGCTTGTAAAATACACGCAAAATGGAGTTTTTTTGGAGCAGGGGGGCAGGGGGGGGGAAGGTTCAGACAACCTGTACGCATGTTCGTGCGTGTAAATGCATGTGCGCGTGTACATTGCACGCGCATGCACAAAAAAATTTAGGGGGTGTGGCGGGGGGGGGGGGGGGGGGGAGTTGAACACCATGAGCACCACTGCCCCGTAGTCATAGCGGAGTTGGGGTGGTTGATCCCCTCCCCCTCACTCTGACTTTATTAACGGGCTGCACATAGCTCTGATCTGATAAGCACCTATTCGACCCCTAATTTATCGTATTTCTGGTTTCAATCGTCTCATGCTGCACGCTGTCTCAACCTTTTCTTTCTTCGTGGATTTTTTGTAGAACCTCCATCCTCTCTTGCTACCTTGCGAAAGTTGAATCATTTTATCGATTGTTTAGGAATATGTCACGTGTTGGGAAGTAACTGTCTTTAGATGCAGGAAGCACTGTTCGACAGAGGCGTTGAACCACGCTACTCCTTCTCGGTACGCTGACCCAGCGACGGAGTTGTCTTACCGAGGTCACATTATGAGCAACGTTTTGCGTCCTACAGCCGGCTACAACCTAGTCATAAATATAAGCTCCGCCTACAGCTGTTGTTATACCACCCGGAGAGAATTCGCATACCAACCCATGCACAAAGGAAACCTTATTGAACCAATAGGCACAATCACTACATGCCCTCATGCACTAAACATAAAAAGCGTTAGTGTATACCTATTATGCAGGTGCAAAAAAGTGGACGTAACATGTTGCATTGGTTGTGCTTGGAATACTTTCTTGCATCATAGACGGCTAATATCATTAGCAAGCCACAAACATGTGCTCTCTATACAGTGCCTTTACTAGAGTCACATAACTGTGCTCAGTTCCCACTTGTGCCACGTTCAGACTGCAATCGCAGCTGTCATAAGGGCCGTATCACGTAACAGCTGTACAGTTAATTTGCGTAGCTTGCAACCACGTATGTTCATATTCATCTTTTGATGCGACACGTTTTTTTTTTCTTTTTACGACGTGCCAATCACCCTTTCGAATGTGCGTTGCGTCCTCGCTACAACTGTTACAGCCCATTACAAGGTTCTCGCGTCTGAGGCATGGCTAGAATGAAAGGGTTAAAGGGTTGATGCAACGAGCGCAAAAGTATGAGGCGTCCGCGCTATAGTCCGGCGAACCAAATGCACAGACGTCCATGGCTTTCAAGACGCGCATGAACACGGGGAATCTGGGGAGGCCGGAAGCCCTGCGAACGGAAAGCGCAAACCGAAAATGCTTTGCCCATTGGTCGAACGCGACGGTCACTACGCCATCTGTCGGGAACGTCGCGGGCCCGCCAACATTAACGTCCTTACGTTACGTTATTTAGGCTAAACGCAACAATATCACAACGAGCTTGTTACGTTGTTTGCGTTTATGATTCTTACCGAGAATCCGCACGCGCACTTAGTCTGAACGTGGCTTGAGAGTACGACTTTCGAGAAACACGGGAGGAGGTGTGCTTACAACAAATGTTCGACAATTTAGAATTTAAAAGAGTAGATAATGATTTAGAGCACTTGGTACTCTACTACGGAAGAGCATGCATATAGCCGTCTCGTGGGCCGCACATTTGAAGAGGCCCTGTCGACAAAAAATTGGCACACGTCTTTTTTGTCGGCTGCATAAACTTGTTAACAGTGGAACTTGCACTTGCTATGCGATTTCACCAATTGGACCTATGTTTGTGTTCCCGGCTTGTGGCGAAAAAAAAAAAAACTTGGAGTGTCTGGCGAATTTCAGACGACGCTCAGGCCGCCAGTGCATCATTAGCGTGGCATGTAGTCATGTTGTTACATGACAAGCAGGTCATGATTATCATGTTTGCACCAGTCACATACCTTCGTCATCCATTCACGTACCGTAATACCAAATTTGGTATATGTGACGCTATCGAAACAGCCACGAGCGCATCATGAGCTTGGCATGTAGTCATGTCGTTATATGACACGCATGTCATGATTTTCATTTTAGGGTCAGTCGCTTGTGTTCGCCATGCAATCATGCCATACGATGCCAGTTTTGCAGCATGCCATGTGAACGAAACCACCGCAAGAGCTGCAGGACCATGAAAGGTAAATCACGACATTCATTACAACCATATCATGATCTTCATGTTATGACTAGTCAAATATGTTCTTCATACAGTTGTGTTATGCCAAACCAAGTTTGAAATCGATACCTTTGTTGAAACGGCGAGGAGAGCTAAAATTCAT